>NC_134798.1:9679816-9914816 GCF_046742065.1 Oratosquilla oratoria
AGATTGTAACAAATGCTCTATTGGTCAGTCTGGAAAGGAATTAAATATTAGATTAAAGCAACACAAGTATAACATTAGAAGTGGTCAAACATCCAATGCGTTATTTGTTCATCTTAGGAATTTCAGCCATTGTATTAATTGGGATGAAGCTAAAGTGATTGCTAGGAGTAATTCTTATTTGAATAGAAATATCATAGAATCAAGTCTGATCAAGGATACATTTGTTAGTAATTCAAATATAAGTCATGGACTGTACAGATTGGATGAATTTATTATTAAGAAAATTGTAAACCAAACTCTCAGGAGCCCATAGGTCACGGGGAGAGTACCCTACCCTCTGAGTATATATACTATTCTCTTTTTCTGTACTTGTATCTTGAAAATGTCTGAATAGACGAAAGTGCTCGGTCTCATTTCTGTTATTTTCCTTGTGGCTTTTCTGCATACTAGAATCACGCGTTCAAGTGGTTTTTTTTTTCTGCAAATATATATATATATATATATATATATATATATACATATATATATGGAAATTAGCTCCACCACAAGGACCCAAACCTTTGCCTTAGCAACTGCTTATTATGAAGCAGAGATGAATAAGCAGTCGCTAAGGCAGAGGTTTGAGTCTTTGCAGTGGAACTAATTTCCATTTGTCACAATGACACATGTATATATATGTGTGTGTGTGTGTATTTACCTAGTTGTATTTTACGGGACAAGCTGTGCTCATAGTGACCCATTTTCGTATCTCTCCACATCCAGTTTATTCTTAAAATCATCTATAGTTTTTTTTTGTGTGTATATATATATACACACACACATACATACCCATACTAAAGGCTTTTCCTCCCTTACAAGGGAGGTAGCCAAAAAAAAAACAAAGGCATAGAAATAGAAACCACTCCCACACCCTCCATCCCCTACATACTCCACACCTCTCTACCCTCTTCCCTCCCTCTTATGCTACCACCTCCTCTTGGGTGACAGGTCCTCCCTGTATTTGTACAACACTGAATGGGTACAAATACTTTCCCGCATTTGTATACTTCCAATTGTACTATCATAGTGGAGATGGGTTGAACGCAAAATTTCATGTATATGCAACTCGAGCATACAAATACATACAAGGAAAATTGCGCTTGACTTGTATCTCTCTTGATAGCGTAGTTGGTAAGTCACTGCGTCACTTTTCATGTGATTGCTGAGTTTGAGTCCTCGGCAGTACCACATTTCAATTTCTGCTTGTGGCCTCCATTGGGTCTCCCAATGTTGATGGCTAAGAATTAAAGTGCATTGTGGTTGTTAAGATGTATCTCTAATCACTGGGACCCATTCATTTTTGTACAAATACTTTCCCACGTTTGTATACTTCCAATTATACTATCATAGTGGAGATGGGTTGAATGCAAAATTTCATGTATGTGTAACTCGAGCATACAAATATATATAAGGAAAATTGTGCTTGAATTATATCTCTCTTGATAGTATAGTTGGTAAGTCACTGCATCACTTGTCATGAGATAGCGGAGTTCAAGTCCTCGGCAGTACCACATTTCAATTTCTGCTTGTGGCCTCCATTGAGTCTCCCGATGTTGATGGCTTAGAATTAAAGTGCATTGTGGTTGTTAAAATGTATCTCTAATCACTGGGTCCCATTCAGTGTTGTACAAATACTTTACTGTGTGTGTATACTTCCAATTGTACTACCATAATGGAGATGGATTGAACGCAAAATTTCATGTGTGTGTATGTAACTCGAGCATAGAAATATATATAAGGAAAATTGCACTTGACCTAAATCTCTCTTGATAGTGTAGTTGGTAAGGCACTGCATCACTTGTCATGAGATAGCCGAGTTCGAGTCCTCGGCAGTACCACATTTCAATTTCTGCTTGTGGCCTCCATTGGGTCTCCTGATGTTGATGGCTAAGAATTAAAGTGCATTGTGGTTGTTAAAATGTATCTAATCGCTGGGACCCATTCAGTGTTGTACAAATACTTTCCTGCATTCGTATACTTCCAATTGTACTATCATAGAGGAGATGGGTTGAACGCAAAATTTCATGTATGTGTATGTAACTCAAGCATACAAATATATGTAAGGAAAATTGCGCTTGACTCATGTCTGTTGATAACATAGTTGGTAAGTCACTGCATCACTTGTCATGTGATAGCTGAGTTCAAGTCCTTGGCAGTACCACATTTCAATTTCTGCTTGTGGCCTCCATTGGGTCTCCCGATGTTGATGGCTTAGAATTAAAGTGCATTGTGGTTGTTAGAATGTATATATACAGTCAAACCATGCCAAACACGAGTGTTAGGTTCCTCAGTCATTGTGCAGGATGAAATTTGTGTTGGGCAAATAACAGGTCTTTTGGGAAAAATTGGTTAGGTTCCTAGACCCTCTCCAGACACTGGTGCACAATACAGCCAGGGAGGCTATTTAAATCATGGTATTGTGAATCATGGTTTTGTTCAGCATTTGCTAAAATATCTTACCTATATGTATAAATGAGATGAGATGTACAAGGGGAGAGAGTGACAGTAGGCTGCATTAAGGGTGAGAAACTGGAGGAAGTGGATAGTTTCAGATACTTGGGTGCGAATGTGACAGGAAACGGAGGAGTGGGGGTGGAGGTAGAATGTAGATTGAGAGAAGCGAGTAAATGCCTTGGTGGATTAAAAAGTGTAACGAGAAATAGACATCTGGGAATGGATGCTAAGAGGAGGTTATATGAAGGAGTGATTGTGCCAACAGCAATGTACGGGGCAGAAACATGGAACATGAGAGAGGAAGAGAGAAGGAGTTTGAATGTGTTTGAGATGAAATGTCTGAGAAGTATGATAGGGGTTACTAGGCTAGATAGAGTGAGAAATGAGGAGGTGAGGAGGAGAACAGAGGTGGAAAGGGAGCTGGGAGATAGAGTTGATGAAAGAGTATTAGGATGGTTTGGACACATGGAAAGAATGAGTGAAGAAAGATTAGTAAAAGAAGTGTGGAAGGCAGAGGTGGAAGGAGTGAATATGAGGGGGCATCCTAGGATGAGATGGATGGATGGGGTGAAAGGGAATGTCTGTAGAGGAAGGAAGGGAGAGGACAGAAGATAGGGGTGAATGGAGAAGGGTTGTGTATAGATGAGGCTGTGATGCATGAGGGGGAGTGGGTGGGGGATGGGGGGTGAGGAAGTATGTATGAGAAATAAACTGACGTAGCCCGAAGGGATTTCTCCCCATTTTACCCTTTCCTGCATGAGGGGACGGAGAGGGGGTCACCGAATTTATGAAGCTGCCTTGCTGTGGATATGCTGTGTCTTGCGACACTGCTTCTGACCCAGGGCAGTGGACAGGATGCAGGGATGACCCGTCATCCAGGAGGTGCCAAGATAGGAAGGAGGGTGGAGGGGAGTGGAATATATGGGAAATGAAATGGGTGGGAGTGATTTCTATACCTTTTTCTTTTTGGCTACCCCCCGTGTAAGGGGGAAAAAACCTTTGGTATATGTATGTATGTATTTGTAAATGTGAAATTTTGTGCACAGTGCAATCATGTAGGGCAAGGTCTGATAGTGTATATATTCACAGAAATAAAGGGACATGGAAGAACCTTCAACCATGAAGTGATAAGATGGGAAGGGCAGTGAATAGGTATGGATGTGTTTGAAGTGGGTGTACTTTGGCTTGGCCACCTGTCAGCAAAGGGGAAAAAGCCCTTTGGTGTGTAAATAAGTACTGTTACATAATAATTGTAGCCTTAACTTTCACTGACAGGAAACCTGTAGCCCCACAGTGGCTAGCAATGGCCCCCAGGAAATCACATACATCTTTCTGGGAAGAAAATTTTGATTGTTGTCTGTGTGTTAGTAATAGAAAGGGAGCTGCTGCCTGTTGTCAGCTCTCCTCAGATGAAAAAAGCCCAATCTAGAGGCAGAATGTCAGCCTGTTAGGGCTGCATCCCAAGATGAGGTGTAGTTGTTGACTGGTTTACAGATGGGCAGCAAGGAGTGATCCTCTATGATGTCCATCTTACAGGAAAACAGTTACCAAATGTCGATTATTGGTCCCAATAATTATATAAACACACAGCTGGAACTGTCAACCAAAGGAAGAACAGGGAGATGATATGATAGCAGTCTTCAGAACAAGGAAAAGAGAGAGAGTGTGTGTGTTTCAGTAAATGTGTGTTCTTGTTTTTAATTCACTTTTTATTTAAACTTCACAATAGTTAATGCTAGGTCATGAACACACATTTGTACCATATGATCATACAATCTTTCATTTAGGCTACATTGTACATGCATGCATGCCTTAGACTTGTTAGGAAAACATGACCATAACTGAAATTTCCTTTTTTCTATCTAAAATGTCAAATGGAGTGAATTAGAGTTGGCATGCTTTTGGTATATGAAAATTATTAAAAATTCATCACCCAGACATTATTTGACATACTCTCAGTGGAGACCCATAGGTCGCAGGTAACCAGCACCTGCCACTGGGTAGGCCCATAAGTCATTCAAGGAAAGGCCTTTATATGATTCATTAGTATGAAGTTAGTATTACTGCCCCCTTGTCCATAAGTCCCTGTTATCTCAACCTGGATTCAGTGTAGTACACTTCTGATACTGCATCAAATGTTTATTTCCTCCCAAAATCACTTACATACCTTTTCAACTGTCATTTTCACAATGTAGCCCAGTCTAATGCCCCCTACACACTTGCTTTATGTTCATTCACTTATCTCCTTGGTGAGACCAGTGATGGGTGCTAATTTGTGATGGACCTGGAAGATGGATAGCAAAGTTGCCTAATTTCAAAACCCATTCACCTCTATCAGGAGGTGCAGCTATGGGAGGGGGCTGATATTTGGTCTGTTGACTGGGCCTAGAATTTCTTTCAGCTTGAACTGTATTTCTTACTTCTTTTCACACATGGAAAACTAACAACTGGTGACTGCTCCCCCCTACTACTTTCGGGTGGTGACATAGAAACAGTCACACACCAATACTACACAGACATCAGTCCAAAGTTTCTTCCCAGATAAATCCATTGGAGAGCACAAGGACCATTGCCAACTTCTTAGGGACTGCCATTTTTCCATGCAGTGAAACTCGAGGCAACAGTTGTTATTATTATTATTATTTAATTTCTCTAATCTTGTGCCAGCAGTATCACCAATCCATTGCATTTTTAGGTATCTGTATTCAATCATTTGAGTCATTTTCATCATCCCATGCAGTTTTTAATTTTGTTTATTCATCTCATTCCCTTAAAAGTTTGTTTGGCCTTGAGACTTAAACTGTGTCTTACATCCTAAGATTACCCTGTCAGCTGAAATATGAAGCAATTAATAGTGCTTATTTCATGTTTGTGAACTGTGCCACCTTTAACCAAATCCTTGTATTTGTGTGTGTATGTGTGTGTGTGTGCGTGTGTGCATGCATGTGTCTTTTGCATGAATGATTTTGTCTTTTTTCATGTAGTGTAATGAGTGACCTTTTATGAAATATCTAAATGATCAATCGTGTTAATTACTTCCCTCTCTTTTTTGTCACCTAACAGGTCCCCCTGGTATGAATCCACGTATGGCAGGACCTCGGGGAATGGGTCCTGGCCCTGGTATGGGTCCAATTGGTCCAGGAGCATATGGGCCAGGAATGCGGGGTCCTCCACCAAATAGTATGGGGCCTGGTGGTCCAGGAGGCCCTGGGCCAGGTGGTCCAGGGCCGGGAATGCCTCCAATAAGTATGGGTGGTGGTCCAGGGCCCAGACCATCTTGGACTCCGAACACATCCACCACAGTAAGCACATAGTTTCAGCTTTTCAGTTTGTTGTTTCATTGGTTTACTGTTGTGTGTATGAGTGAGCACAAACAAACTCATGCGTGCACAAACACACACAAATACACACCCATGCACACAAAGAGACAAAAAGACAAGAAGAGATGGGACCCCATGGGTGTAGCTCTCTTTCAATTTATTACAATTAGGTAAATACACTCTCACACACATTCCAGTTTCAAGGGTTCAAGTGCAAGTTTGGGGCCCATGATAAGCTCAGGAGAAAATCATCTGTGTGGCTCTTCCAGGAGCACAAGAATTCAAGCAATGATCTGTGAGGACAGGAATTGTTCCAAGCTGGGTGACAAGTAATGGTACTCATAGAGTTTCAAATAATGTAAATACAGTGAGAATTATATTATTGATAGATATACTTGATCTGATAAACTTGTTGTTGGAAAGTGTGAGACTGACCTTCCAACCATTGTACAGCTGGAACAAGGCCCATGGATGTGAGGGAAGGATGGTATTTTTATGAAGTCATGTGATATAATTTGGGATGGCAATGGAAAAAAAATTGAAGATTAGGAAAATAGTGAGGGTATGGCAGTGGTAGAAGCATATGACTGTTAATAGTATGAAAGGGGAGGAATGGGGATGTCTGGAGTTGACTGCACTTATTGACAAAGTCTGTCCTTCATGACACTCCATTGAAGCTAGAGGGAATTTACTTGTATAAAAAGGCTTTCTCTTGTATAAGAGAGATGGCTTAGTCATAACACACCCACCCTACTCCAGCCCCACCTATCCAAAATCTATTCATTGATCCTCTCATTGTGGCACAGCATGGATGAAGGATCATCCTTGTCCCTTGCCACACTGTTCAGGTCAAAGGCAATGCTGCAAGACAGCATTTCAACAGCAGATCCTAATTGTCAGAGCTGGTTTACTTCCACTGGTTGATTTTATGGCAACTGAGAATTTTGCAGAACAGACAAGAACATCTCATTGGGCTATGTCTGTTTACAATTACTCTTCATTCTATCCAATTGTTTGTGCTTTCTTCCTTGCATCCAATGCCACATACTTGATTTCGCCCTTAAAATCCTTCCAGTCACCTCTGCTTGCCACACTTTTTTATTTAACTAATGTCTCTCCACATGCCCAACATTTCAGCACTCCTTAATCTAGCCTCTGTCAGCTCTTTCTACCCTCACTCTCCTTTTCACTGCATTTCTCATTCTGTCTATCCTTGTTATATGAAGTGTACTTCATTAATATTTCATCTCAAGTTGTTTAGGTCTTCCTTTCTGTAGTCTTCAAATTCTACATCTCCACTCCAAACATTGCTATGGGCACAATCACTTCTCCAACAATATTTACTTTGAGTTTATCCTCAGATACCTATTTCTCATAACTTTTTTCACTCTCCTCCCCCCCACCTCAGACTTGCTTCTATTACCCTATAATTCATGTTTACCTGAACTCCATTTCCTGCTACCTGTGACCCCAAATACTAAAAGATCTCCACTTCTTCCAGTCTTTCACATGTAGTGACAATGCTACTGTGAGAAGAGGTTTGGCGAGTTCGTCTCCTTTATTTGTAAGGTAAAACTGAACGGATTTTACATGTGGCCAGAAGTTGATATATATATACCATGTGGGTTGTTGTTGTTGTCGTTCCCTAGACTGTCTGAGCAGTCCCGTCTCCCCAAGGAAGGCCACAGCCAAAACTGGGTTTTCCCACAAATCCTTTATAGAGTGTATGTTGTGTTGTTTGCGTGCATGATTGTGTATAATGCAGTCTTCCATTATGTGTTGTATGGTATGGGGTAAAGTGTTACATCCTGGGCAGCTGTTCACAACACGGTCGTCCAGCCTCTTCTGGTAGCTTAGAAGTGCTGGGTGGTGACCGCATCGCAGTCTGGCCAAGTGGACTCTGTCCTTTCGTGGGAGAGAGGATTCAGAAGGGTGGATATCAGGGGGTCTGGCATGCAGCAGTGTGTTGTCTTTCAGTGTGTTAATGGAGCGGTGAGTGATATGATTATGAATATGTTTCCGGAGGCTGGTATTTGGTGGTTGTGGAGGAAGAGAAGAGAGTATCTGTGCGTAATAAAGGTCTTTGGGTGTAGTTTTAATGTTTCTTGGTGTGTGTGGGTGTTCTGCTATGTAGTGTAGCGGGTGTGATGTGTTTGTGGTGGCTGCAGCAAGTGTTTGTGTGCCTCTCATGTCGAGGTGGTCCTTGACTTTGAGGACTTTTGTTTCATGGTGTAAATGGTCTGTAGGTGTTGTATTTGTGCAGCCTGTAATTGTTTTTAGGGCTTTGTTTTGTATGATTTGAAGGGTGTTGTGGTGTGTCACTGAGATTAGGAGCCCATGCAGGACTCGCATAATTCATCACTGAGCGTATGCATTGTTTGTATATTGTTATATTAGTTTCTTTGTTTTGACCAAATGTTGTTCCAGTGATTGACTTAAGTGCGTTAAGTCTAGGTGTGCATTTGTTTTTTATGTTTGTGAGGTGTTGTTTGAAAGACATGGATGTATCGTATGTTACACCAAGAATTTTCGGTGTGTTTGTGTGTGGTATTAGAGTGTTGTTGATGTAGAGATGAGGTATGTATTTATACATACCATGTGGGTAGTCACCTGTGGTGTGTAATTACATAATTACAGTGGATTAGGTTAGATCAGGTCAAGCAGGGTCACATGGTCATAGGAGCATCAGGTTTAGCCTTGTGGGCGACAGTGTGTGCTCCACGCCACATGGTTGTTGTGATTTGTACAGTACTCCCCTCTTAAAATGGCCTTGGCTTAAGAGGGCATTCCTCATCCAAGGGGATGGCCACTGGCCATCTCTGCTGGAGATATGTTGAGGTTGCACCAAATGGCTTGATGAATGTTGGGCATAGGAATCTCTAGAGTTGATGGCAGTAACCATGGCTGATTGTGATGCAGTTTGTAGTGGAGTCAAGATGAGCCATCTCTGCTGAAGACATATGAGGTTGCCTCAGATGGCTTCAGTGAGTGTTGGGCATGAGATGTCTAGTGTCAATGGCAGTATAGTTTGGAGGGTAGTTGAGGCAGGAGCTGTTGACATTGACCAACAATCTGTAATGAATGGGAAAGTCAGCACCGAGGAGAGGCATCCTGATGTCTGCAAGGACAAAGCTCCAGGAGTCGTGGCAACTAACCAAAGGCGAGATCCAGGTCTACAGTGTGTTAGATCATGGTGATCCATTGTCATTTCTGTTGGTGCCTGTAGGCTGGTGCTGCTTCTGTGGTGAGGATTACATCCTTGATGTTGACATGGACAAATCGGATGGATGCTAGGAAGTGCAGTAGCCACATCTGACAAGTATGTCGATGCTCCTGGTGGTTCTGTTGGCTGTGGGTAGGAGGCAACTATGGGCAGCATCTCAACGTATGCTGTGGTCCCCCAGTAGCTGTTGGGAAAGGAGGAGTGGTGGAGCTGGAGGTGGCAGTGGAAGACGGGTCCATTGTCCTCACTCGGGTCACCAGTGTAGCCATTGTTGACTACTGTGAGAAGAAAAGAGTGTTAGAGGAGTTCATCTCTTTTATTTGCAAGTTAAAACTGAACTGATTTTGCATGCAGCCAGAAGCAGATATATATACTGCATGGGTAGTCACCCATGGTGCATAATTACATAATTGCACTGGATTAGGTTAGGTCGGATGAAGTAGGTTCACACTGTCATAGGCGCATCAGATGCCTTGTGGGCGCATAGGTGCCTTGTAGGCACCAATGTGTGGGAAGCTTTTTTTTTTTCCTCTCTCTTTCTCTCTCCAGGTATCTTCTGGAACTGTCTTTCTTTAGTTTCTTTTCATGTCCTCTTGTTTCTCTTTGTCCCACTTTAATAAGTCATCTCTATCGAGAACTTCCATCCCTTTCATAATTCTGAAAATGGTCAACAAATTGCCTCTTTCCCTTCTGTTCTAGTGTTGACAACTGTAATTTCTCCAATCTTTGTTCATATGTCAGATTTGACAGTGTGGGTGCCATTTTTGTTGCTCTTGGGATTCTTTCTAATTTTGTGTTCTTTTTTGTGTTTGGTGTCCACATTGATACAGTATATTCTAATTTCGGTCTTGTCAGTGTAACAATTATCTTTTTAACCATCTCCTCATCTATGTAGTCGAAAGCCACTTTCATTGATCTTAAGTTGTAAGTCTGTCCAAATTATTTACATGTTTGTCAGGTGTCAAATCACTTGAGATGATTACTCCTAGGTCTCTCTCTGAGTTTAATTTTTTGACTTCTTTGTTTCCAATTTTATATTGTACCGAAACTCTATTTTTACTTTTTCCAAATTCTATTTTTATTTTTTCCAAATTCCATTATGCTACATATTTGTATGTTGAAGTTCATCTCATATCTCCGACTCCATTCCCATATTTTATCCAGGTCATCTTGTAGCGATCTGTAATCTTTTGTTCTTACTCTCTTGAGTAATTTGGCACCGTCAGCAAAAAAGTTCATGTAACAGTTTACTCCTTCATCCATATCATTTATGTATATG
Source organism: Oratosquilla oratoria (assembly GCF_046742065.1). Taxonomy (NCBI): domain Eukaryota; kingdom Metazoa; phylum Arthropoda; class Malacostraca; order Stomatopoda; family Squillidae; genus Oratosquilla; species Oratosquilla oratoria. The sequence continues at coordinate 9,690,132 of NC_134798.1, forward strand.
GCAAACATTAAAGGAGCCAAAACAGAGCCTTGTGGGATGCCACTTTTCACATCTTCCCATTTCGAGTTTTTGTCTCTAAGTACCACTCTCATTTTTCTCCCAGTGAAGAAATCCTTCACCCATTCCACAGTTTGCCATGAATTCCTCCTATTTTTTCAATTTTATTGATTAATTTTTGGTGTGGTACTTTGTTAAATGCTTTCTGCAAATCCAAGAAGGTGCAATCTGCCCATCCATCCCTTTCTTGTACAGGTATTATCTCAATTAATCTCGAGTAAGAGCAGATTAGGTTTGTGGTGCACGATCTTCCACTTCTAAAGCCAAATTGTTTGGGGTTTATTATTTTGTTTCTTCCAAGTGTTTGGTCCATTTGTTCCTGATGACCTTTTTGCATATTTTTGCTACTGTGCTAGTGAGGCATACTGGTCTGAAGTTTGTAGGATCTTCCCTATTTTCTCCTTTATATATTTGTTCTATGTTTGCATAAGGGAGAGGATGGAAGACAGAGGTAAGTGGAGAATGGTTGTATATGGATGATGTTGTGATTGCATGAGGAGGAATGGGCGGGGGGTGGGGGGTGAGGTAGTATGTGTGAGTAAATTTTGACGCAGCCTGAAGGGATTTCTCCCTGTCCTCTCCTTATATGCAAGGGGGGACGGAGAGGGGGGGTCGCCGATTTAATGAAGCGGCCTTGCTGTGAATGTGCTGTGTCTTGTGACACTGCTTCTGACCCAGTGCGGTGGGCAAGGTGTAGGGATGACCCGTCATCCAGGAGGTGATCAGATGAGAGGGAGGGTGGGAGGGGTGTGGAGTGTATTTAGGGATGAAATGGGTGGGAGTGTTTTTATGCCTTTCCCATTTTGGCTACCTCCCTTGAAAGGGGGAAAAAGCCTTGGTATATGTATGTATGTATGTTTGCATCTTTCCAATCTTGCGGCACCTTTCCCTCTTTGAGTGAGAAGTCAATTATCTTGTATAGTTTGTCTGTCAGTTCATCTATACACTCTTTCAGTATCCAATTTGCAATTCCATCTGGTCTGTGCAATTTTCTGACATCTAGGCTTTTTATTTGGTCTCTTGTTTCTTTTTGTGTTATCTTTATTTCTTTCATCATGGGTGATCTTTCTTGTTGTCGATCTTCCCAAGATTGTGAGCTCTCAATTGTAAAAACAAACCTGAAATGTCAGATCATAACTGCCATCTCTGTGTCATCTATGTATTCTTTATTGCAGTTTCACTATTTCATGCTTATCCTTTAGTTTGTCATTTATATATCTGTAAAAGAGTTTAGGTTGATCCCTACATTTGTCTGTGATATCCCTTTTATATTCTCTTTTCTCTCCTGCATATATTCACATATTTGTTCCTAAGTTTTATATATGTTTGCCATTTAGATGTTTTTCTATCTTTTTTCCATTTTTTCCAGGCCTTGTCCCTCCTGGCTCTAGCCTCACTACACCTTTTGTTGAACCAACATTTTATATAAATCTCTTTTTGTTTCTTTTTTGGTACGTATTTATTAATTCCTTCTTTGTACTTTTCTTTGAATATGTTCCAATTGTCTTACATCTTTGTTTCCTCTTTAAAGAATTTATCCCAATTTGTGTTTTGGAATTTTTTTCTTAGTTTTACAAAATCTGTTTTTGTTGTACATAAATCTTCCTTCACTATGTTTATCATTCCTATCTACACTGTTCTGTTCTTTTAATTCAAACTCTATTAGTATATGGTCACTCTTTCCAATTGGTGTTTTATACACCATTTTGTTCACAATATCTGGTTCAGAAGTTAATATTAAGTCTAGTTTCAATGGTTCCCCATTGTTTCTATATCTAGTATTTTCCTTAACCCATTGCGTTAGGGTGTATTCAATGGTCATATCCAGTAGAATGTAGCTCCTAAGTTCATCTCCCCCTTTAACTATCATTTCTTTCCAAATTATGTCTTTTGCATTGAAATCGCCCATGATTACTATGGTTCTATCCTCTTTCAGTAACTCGTTTAGCACATTCATTGTTTCTTCCAGTAATTTAGAATGTTCGCTGTCCGACCACACATGGATTTTTGGTGGTACATACACTGCTACAAATTTTCTGCTTTTCATCTTTTTGTTTGCAATTTTAATCTTAATTACTTCTACACACCCTTTAAATTCTCCTCCAACCCACCACTATCATCATTCTATGTACATCTCATCAACATTTACTCTTAGGTGCATGATAGAAAGTACATCATATGGTGGAGAAATAGGGAAGGAAAAATGGGAGGTAAGAATGGTGATGGTAGTGAAAAGAAACATCAAGGTGGAAGAAATGGAAATGGGGAAAAAGAATATAACAAGCATACAATAAGTATGGAGAGTAGAAAAGGAAACATCAAAGTTGCATCACTTCAAAAACGAGAGCATGGAATGAAGTGAAGTATAGAAAGTTAATAATAAACACAGCTATGCAATTGGAGCCATTTAAAAAAAATGTAACTGGGTGACTTTAATGTAGAGAAGTGAAATGGAAGGAATGAGACACAAGTGGAAACAAGGAATCCTGGGGCAGTATAGTGTTGAACATGACCCAGTGGACGAAGAAACCAAAAAGATATAGAGGCAAGATACACCTGTAAGACTGGATTTGATAGTTAAAAAAAAAAGAGAGAGAGAGGGGGTGGTTATTAAAGCATTGAATTATCAGTGGCTAATAGGAAAGAGTAATCATGTGATCCTTGAATTTAAACAGGAAGAAGAGAAGACAGAAATAAAGAAATATCCAAAGAAACACTCACAAAGGTTAAATTTGCTGGACACACATATATATATATATATATATATGTATATATTGCATAACTGGTTTGGATGGGGTTCAGTGAGAGAGAAAAAAAGAAATCTAAATGAAATTTTACAAAATGAGTGGAAAAGGATGTGCCAAGGACAAGTAAGAAAAAAGGATTAATTTTTTTTTTTTTTTTTTTTCTTTTTCTTTTTTTTCTCAATAAGAATAATAAGAGACAAAGTCAGAATGGAGAAAAGTAACCAGCAGTGTACCATAGGGCTTAGTTTTGGCTCCTATAATGTTCCTTGTATACATTAATGACCTTATGAAAGAAATAGCAATGCAAATCTATTTGGTGACAATGTGAAGATCATGAAGAGGGTGAAAAGTGAGGAGGATTGTAAAATATTGCTAAGAGACCTGGATAAAATATGAGTGGAGCCAAGAGTGAAAAATTAAATTTAACACAAATGCAAACTGAAATAATGAATGAAAAATTACTGTCAGTATTGAGTACAGAAGAGGAGTTTGAGAAAATGAAGAAAACAAAGGTATTGTAAACAACATAACAGAAGTGAATTGTTTAAATCATGTAAGAAATTGGGGGCAGAAACATGGAACATAAGAGACGAAGAGAGAAAAAGTTTGAATGTGTTTGAGATGAGGTGTCTGAGAAATATGATGGGGGTTACTAGGCTAGATAGAGAAATGAGGAGGTGAGGAGAAGAATGGGGGTGGAAAGGGAGTTGGGAGATAGGGTTGATGAAAGAGTATTAGGATGGTTTGGACACATGGAAAGAATGAGTGAAGAAAGACTAGTAAAAGAGGTATGGAAGGCAGATGTGGAGGGAGTGAACATGAGGGGACGTCCTAGGATGAGGTGGATGGATGGGGTGAAGGGGGCTTTGGGGAAGAGGGGAATATCTGTTGAGGAAGGACGGGAGAGGACAGAAGATGGGTGAATGGAGAATGGTTGTATATGGATGATGTTGTGATGCATGAGGTGGAGTGGGCGGGGGTGGGGGGTGAGGTAGTATGTGTGAGCAAAATTTGACGCAGCCTGAAGGGATTTCTCCCCGTCTTCTCCTTTTATGCATGGGGGGACGGAGAGGGGGGGGTCGCCGATTTAATGAAGCGGCCTTGCTGTGGATGTGCTGTGTCTTGCGACACTGCTTCTGACCCAGGGCAGTGGACAAGGTGCTAAGATAAGAGGGAGGGTGGAGGGGTGTGGAGTGTATTCAGGGATGGAATGGGTGGGAATGATTTTATGCCTTTTCCTTTTTTGGCTACCTCCCTTGTAAAGGGGAAAAAGCCTTGGTATATGTATGTATGTATGTATGTATGTATGTAAGAAATTGGAAGTGAAAAAGGGCTCAGGGCCAGAGAGGATCCCAGATTGAATGTTCATAAAGTGTAGAGAACAACTAATGGATAAAGTACATCAGCTGATAGCATGTTCGCTAGAAGAGGGGAAGGTGACATTGGACTGGAAATCTGCAAATATGATACCAATATTCAGAATGTGCAAAAAAATTATGAAAAGAATCTTGTTGACAATCGTTTTGGATTGAGAAAAGGAAAGGAATCCATGTGTAATTAACCTGCTAAGTTTTTATTTGAGAATGCTTGGTGGGTTGCATGAGAGAGATGGGTGGATTGTGTACACTTGGATTTGGAAAAGGCCTATGATAAAGTGCCACACAAAAGATTGATATGGAAGTTAAAAGATATAGGAAGCCTTAAAGGGAGTACACTGAAATAGAAAAAAGGCTTTTAAGTGATAGTTGTATTTACCTAATTTTAGTATCCATGAAGGATATTAAAAGTTGAGATTAATATGAGGTATGAAAAATTGGATTGAAGAAAATTGACTAATGGGGCATCACAGGGATTTGTCATCTGTAATGTTCCAACTATATATTAATGATGTGATGAATGGAATCGGTAGCTATAGAAACATATTTGCAAATAATGCTAAAATCATGAAAAAGCGAAAAACAAAGAGTATTGCAAACTGCTTCAGGAAGATCTAAATTATGGTCATGAATGGAACCAGGCATAGAGGATGAATTTCAGTTGAAAAAATAAAATCATGGAACTAGGGCAAAGGAACAAAAGTCTAACAAGATATAAAGTGTAAGATTAATACCACTGGTAAAGGAGGAAAAGGGTTTAAGGATTTTAATAAAAAGAATATCACTAAGGACTTATAGATTTCTGAAGAACATCATTATATGGAAGATTACATGAATACATACATATACCAAAGGCTTTCGTAGCCAAAAAGAAAAAGGCACAGAAATCACTCCCATGAAAGAAATAATTAGATAAATAGAAATCAAACCTGGTATGCCCCAGACTGGAATATGCAGCAGTGGTGTGGTCACAACTCCTTAGAAAAAAATAAAAAGAATACATAAGGCTGGAACAAGATGATCCCAATATAATTACAAGACATTTGTGGAAACACTAAGAAAACAGGTATTTTCCACATTGGAAAAGTGAAGAGGGAGTCAACATTGATATTTAGATCAGAGAAAGGTGTAGAAAAAAATGGACCGAGAGGATTGACTGATATAAGATGAAAGATTAACAAGATGTCATAGTGAAAAAATAAAAACGACAGTATTACTTGAAAGAGGAAATGTAGTTTTCTACAAAGGATTACAAAGGCAAAGCATGCCGACAGGAGACCTTTTGATCCATATCTAGGTCGGATGCAAAAAAAAAAAAAAAAAAAAAAAAAAAAAATCATATTAATAATAAATTAAAACTATAACAATGTAAATAACAATTAAAATACATAAATAAATGCATTGGTATAGTTGAATAACAAACAAACAGGTAAATAGTAAATGATAATAAATTGACATATAACTAATAATAAATGAAAATCAGACAGACAAATTATAACAAAACAAAAACAAATAATATAACATAAATTATAATAATTACAGCATCTTACTTAGGTATTTATCTAAATGATTCTTAAAGCTTTGAACTGAACTACATTGCACTACCTGTGCAGGAAGTTTATTCCATTCATTAACTACACGGTTGGCAAAGTTGTTTCTACCTACTTCCAAATTGAATCTATTTCCGGACAGTTTGAGACCATTGTTTCTTGTCTGATTCTCATTCAATGTGAAAATTTGGTCACTTTTGATGTTGTCAATTCCCTTTAAAATCTTAAAGACCTGTATCAAGTCACCTCTGAGTCTACGCTTTTTTAGGGAAAACAGATTCATGTGCTTAAGTCGATTTTCGTATGATTTATTTTTGATATTTGGAATCAGTTTTGTGGCTCGCCGTTGTACTTTTTCCAGTCTGTCAATGTCTTTAATGAGATTCGGTGACCATACGGAAACAGCATATTCCAAATGTGGACGAACTAACGATTTATATAGCTTGTTAATGAGTGATGGACTTTTGAAATCAAAAGATCGCGCAATCAATCCCAGAATCTTATTTGCTTTCTCAGAGGCTGAAATACACTGCTTGGATGATTTGAGGTCGTTACTGATAATTACGCCGAGATCTTTTTCACTATCCACTTTTGTTAACGAATTTCCAAATAACTTGTAATCGTACTTACTGTTATTTTTACCTATGTGCATTACCTTGCATTTACTTGTGTTAAATTTCATTAGCCACTTTTCAGACCATTGCTGTAATTTATCTAAATCTTCTTGAATATCTAATTGGTTTGAGTGATCATTTGCCACTCCGCACAGTTTTGTATCATCAGCAAATTTGGAAACAGTAGATTTTAGTCCATGGTCTATATCATTTATATATACTATGAATAGAAGTGGCCCAAGAACGGAACCCTGAGGAACTCCACTTGCAACACTTTTCCATCCAGAAGTTTTTCCATTTAAAACAACTCTCTGTTTTCGACCTTTCAACCAATTACTAGTCCAACCTAATAGGCTACCACTTATTCCATGCAAAGCTAATTTAGTAAGTAGTCTTTCGTGTGGGACGGTATCAAAAGCTTTTGCAAAGTCTAGATATATTAAATCTATATTGTTTCTTTTGTCATAATTCGAGACAACTGTGTTGTAGAATTCGAGTAAGTTAGTCACGCAAGAACGTTTCCGTCTGAAACCATGTTGGCTATCATTTATCAAACGGTTACTTTCTAAATGATATTCGATAGCATCTCTGATGATAGTTTCCATTATTTTTCCTACGATCGAAGTCAAACTAATAGGCCTATAGTTATTTGGTTTCTTTTTGTCACCTTTTTTGACTAATGGAACAAGTTGGAAGAAAGTATAATTCAGGTAAACAACATGAATTTAAGGCAAATTTTGATGAGTGGAAGCCAAGAGATGGCACTATGATCACAACTTGAGCCCTAAATACTACAACTGGTAAATATACACACATGGTGAATCACACACCACAGTTAGGTAAATACACACACAAGGTACATTAACATGTTTGCAAACAATGACAAAATCATGAGAGGAGTGAGAGGAGTGAGAGATGTGTGGGGACCATATGTTACTGCAAAATGATCTAAACAGTACATATGCCAAGAGCCAAGAGTGGAAAATTAAGTTAAATGACAGAAAATGCAAATTATTGGAGATGGGAAATAGCTTTAAAAGACCATCATCAATTTATTCCTTGGGAAAAAAATTAATTTCAAGGGCAAGAGAACAAAGATTGGGAATGTTGATAAGCAGCCCCTGATGAATATGCCCATCCTTCGATTTAACAGATATTAGTCCAGTAAATATAATAAGTACAACATATTTACTGTAATTTGATATTAGACTTCAAGGATTGTGAAAATGAGCTCTTGATATAATATGACCATATAGTTGGGATACTCAAAATTTTATTCTTAGTCACTGGATTGATCCCAAAAACCATTAATTGTGTGTCTGTTAAATCAAGGATTGAGTGAGTATCAGGAAGGTAGTAGGAGAGAAACGATTGCTGAAAAACATAAGTCAATGTCTGATGCAACAACAACACAACCATATATGGCCAAGTCTGACCCCAAAAACCATTAAATGGATGTCTGTTAAATCAAGGGCTGAGTGTATATCAGAAAGGTAGTAGGAGAGAGACAATTCCTGAAGAACATAAGTCAATGTCCAATACAACAACAACAAAATCACATATGGCCAAGTCTGCCCAGGATTGGAATATGTAGCAGTGGTATGGTTTCCGCACAAAGAAAATATATTGGAAGCTCAAGAGAATATAAATGGCAGTAACCAGAAAGGTTCCCAGCAATGCTGATAAGCCATACAATGAAAGTTGAACCTGACATTATTAAAGCAATGAAAAGAGGTGATTTAGTCGCAGTTGCCAGATCTCAGATGGGGTGGACAAAATTGATGGGTTTTTTGGTTTGGAATAGGAGGGCATCATTAGATTATGGGACCAAACTAAAAAAAAAAAAACAGGCCAAAGGATGAAAAGAAATAAAGTTTCCCATACAGATGTGTAAATTCATGGAATAATGTAGATCATTATATAACCCAACCATAGATAGATAGAATATAAAAGATAGGATGCCATAAGCATAGCTCCTTTCCAGTGTACTGCATTTAAATTTCATTGACATGAAAGATCACTTAGTTTGGAATGGGAGGGTAACATGAAGATGTTAGGGTAAAAATGAAAAAGACTGAGGATATCAAGAAACAGTTTTCTGTACAGATGCATGAATTTGTGGAATAGCTGAATAGGAAATTTTTCAATCAAAAAAACAAATAAGGTTAATCAATAACAGTTGTTGACTTGAGTTTCACAGTGGCTGGCAGGGACCCTCCCATAGATCTCTCTCAGAAGAAACTTTGGTCTGTTTTGTAATAGAATGGGACTGTGTTAATGCTACTAGCTGAAAGTAGTAGGCTTAGAAGAGCAGTTGTCAGATGTCAGCTCTTTCTATGCAAAAAAATAGAGGAAAGGCAGTTGAAGTTGACAGAAATCATGGGTCATATTCAGAGTCTGAGTGTCAGCCCCTTGGGGCAGCATCTCTAGGTGAGGAGCTTGACAAGAATTGAAAATGGGCCCCGTGTCTTGCAGGACTAGCCAGTACATTTAATTTTATCAGTGTAGTCAGAGCAGGACCCCACAAGCATATTTTTTTCTATATATTAAGTTAGGTAAATACAATTAGGTTAATATAGAGGATTATATACAAAGGAGAGAACACTCGCACAGATTCACTATGCAATTGGACACAGAAATACATAGAGTTTTGTAAATGCATACACCTGAAATACAAGCAGATACAAATCTGTTAAGGAATGAATAGCACCCAGAGCATTTAAAGAAACTGTATACTGTTTTGAATTTTACTAAGGAGATAAGAAATGGGCTTTGAGAAGGTAGATTCAATCTTTTAAAACTTGACCAATCAAGGATGACCTAGTATGTGCCTTCTCTTTCCCAAAAATAGCGAAATGGCTTCACTGTAAAAGAAAAACGGAGACAGTCTACTGGACTAAAGAATTGTGTTTACAACTAGATATGCAAAATGCAGGAAAAGATTCATAAATTGGTGGAACAGTTGGTGGGGGAAAAAATAAATCAAACCTCAGATTTAGAGAACACTTTTTGTCTCGTACATCCAAATTTGTGCAACAGTTTCATGAACACACTGTAAGCAAGATATGAATGCATGGACTTTATATACTTGGGACTTAAAAAAAAAGTATAGTATATGCGGGCCTTTGTAAAAGCTTGAAATAAAAGTTTAAATTGGGATCAGATTACTTGAGTTTATGGATTTATTTATTTATCATCATTATATATTTTTTTTTTTTTTCTTTAATTATTATTATTTTTTTTATTTGAAGGAGAGACTAATAATGTATACCTGAAAGTGTTGATCCTCTGAGATAGACATCAATACATCTTCCTACTCCCATCTTCCAAATTCCATCAACATTTTCATTTTCATGTAGAGGTGTAGCCCCTCTCTCTCTCTCCCCCCCTCTCACTCTGTCTCTCACACTCCCAGTCCCTCTCTCTCTCTCACTCTGTCTCTCCTCTTAAACACTCTCTCTCTTTCTCTCTCTCTTTCTCTCTCTCTTTCTCTCTCTCTTTCTCTCTCTCTCTCTCTCCTCTCTCTCTCTCTCTCCTCTCTCTCTCTCTCTCTCTCTCTCTCTCTGTTTTGTATTCCCCCTAATCTTTCTTTAAAAAAAAAAAAAAAGACAACCTGCAATTGCTCCTCTTGCTTCTACAAATTGATGACACTAATACAATATAGACAGCAGCACAGTGTCACCTCACATAAAGATTTATGGAAGGGCTGAAGGACCTTTGCCAGCTGCTGTGGGAATGTGGGTTTAGAGTCCATGAAATTCAAGGCTACACATTATTTTTATTATTATTATCCTAGTAAAGTTCTTGGCAGTGATTAAGTCTTTTGTGGCTTTCATGGATTTGGATAAGGTGCTTGACAGGGTTGACAGAGTAGCATTATGGAATGTGCATAGGATGTACAGGAGGGGAATGTCTGTTGAATGCAGTCAAAAGTTTTTATGTGAGTAGTGAAACTTATGTGAAGGTAATAGAACAAGTGGTTTGAGGTTAAGGTTGGGGGGGGGGGAGGTACCAATTAATGAAGAGATGGAGGTACTCAGGCTATTCAGCCCAGTTGTGTTTTGCGGCATTACCTTTGATCCAAGTAGTGTGGCAGGGGACAGAGATGACCTGTCATCCACCAGTGTTATAATGGGAGGACAAATTGGTTTATGGATGGATATAGGTTGGATGTATGCTTTGACTTGGCCACCACCTTTATGAAGGGGAAAAGGCCTTTTGATATATTATGTATATATAATTATTGGAAGGAAGGAAAATTAGAAGAAAAAGACAGGAGACAGAATGGATGGAGAGGACATATCAGGAATTACTGATAGTACCAAATAACAATCATGTTCCTTGTGTACTCAGAAGGTTGAACTGAAGAAATTTTAAAATGAGTATGTTTGCAGATGACTGAAGAAGTGGTAAGGCTTACCTGAAACTTTAGAATCAGATTTAAACAATATGACAGGTTAATATTTGGTAGTGTGATACCCATGAGAAAAAAAAATAGAAGATAGTGACATTAAACACATTTGGAGAATGAGAGTTAAAAGAAGTAGAAAAAAATGGCACATTATCAACTGTGAACCTCAATCTAATCAAGTGACCTACATTGTGAAGCACATGTAATGTGGGTTGACAAAACTGGGCAGAAAGGTCTCCTGCCAGCATGCCTTACCATTGTAGTGCATTGCATAGTGACCTGTAAATTACAGAGGCCTTTTGCACAGTTCCTAAGACCTCAGTGAAAATGTGCATCATTGGTATGAAATAAATTCAGCTGAATAGAAATCCAAAAGGCATTTCAAAACTGGTACCGGTTTTAGTACAGCACTTTGTCAGTAACCAGTGCTTCAATCCTTGGGGACAGTGTTGTACTGAAGAGGTGGAGTTGTAGAGGTAGTGCAGCAGAGATTTAAGGAGAATAGTAAAAGTGAAAAAAAGTCCAATCATTAGAGAATGATGCATGATTCTGGTCTTCAGGGGTGTACTTAAAGCCTTCCAGATATTGACTATAAAGTTTGAGCAGTCAATATATATATATATGAAGAAGACTGATAAATCCAGGACTAACACAAAGAAAGATTAGAGAATTGCTACCCTATACAAAAAATAAATAAAAAAAAGACTACTATATGAGGAAATAACCATAAATTCTTAAAAGAAAAAGGAAGAACTCTAACTTCCTATGTAGAGTAGCTAACAAATGGAATAAACTACTACATGAAATAGTAGAACACATCGTATTAAGTAATTCAAAATATGACAATTACAAATAAACAGAAGACAAGAAATAATAGTAAAAATGATGTTAGCAAGAATTAATAATAATAAGAAATGTAGACACTTTAATGAAGCAAATGCACATCCACAAAATACACAAGGCTAAACAGCATCAGGTGCACTATAACATAAATTAATATATACACACAACAGAAGCATGTGCACGTGGACACATACAAATCAACAAAGGGGTGAAATTTTGCCCATAGTATTTAGAGAGTTAAATATGTAGATGGATTGCTTTGAAACTGACTCATTCCTGCAGAACTTGTCTGGGTGAATACATGCAGATATATGGGTTATCTTTTCAAGTTATTACAGTGGCCGTGTGTAACTCCAAATGTTTTGGGACATACAAGTATGAGACATAGGAAACAGTAGCTTGGAGCTAAGCAAAATGAGATGAAATTGAAAGCAAAAGGGAGGCATTAAGAGATACAGAATATCAAGGATGAAATCCAGAAAGTGAGAAACCAATGGGAGCAACTGACAAACCAGCTGGGTGTGTAGGTTTTTGAGTCGGTTTTTCATAAATCCTGTTATTTTAAAGTCTTGCATCTAAATAGTCAAATTATATAGAAAATATGTCTAAGTAGAACTCTCTAAATGCTTCCAACAAACCTACACACACAACAAAATCACAAATAGAAACAACAAAACAATATTGCAAGTACATCCCAGTAACGTAGAAAATGATTATGCATGCAGGCTGATATGTACACACAACAGCATGAGTTGCGGATGGAAAATATTAAGTAAAAAGGTAAGTGGCAAGTTAAAATGAGAAATTAGGAACTGCCAGGTAAAATCACATCATACATACGTTTCAGAGCTTTAAGTACCTGTATGATGGACTGGCTCTAGTGTGTTCATAAAGTATTTAGAACTTAACACAGCAATTATAGAAAAGTAGGGGGTGGCACCTAGTGAAGAAGCTCACAGGGAGTGAGGAGATGCACATATGAAAGTAAGCTTATATGAATTTGCAATCACAAAATACCTGTATCAGTCAGAATTTGCTACATTAAAATCAGGTCCCCATTTTGTAACCAAATTGGGAAGTACTGTAGTTTACAAAATTACCCTACAATGCCGTTTGTAAAATGATCATTTATAAATACACTACTGTATATGTAAATATACTAGTGTATAATAGGAAGGCAAGCTAATAGAAAAGTAATTATTTATATATATATATATATATATATATATATATATATACATATATATATATATATATATATATATATATATATATATACCGTATATTTCCACATATAAGACGACCCTAAAATCCAAAAATTCACCCCTTAAAATGGAGGGTCGTCTTATACTACCATTATAAAAATCAGACCTTGAATTCTACGTGAGATGACTTGGTAGGCTAGCCTGCCGATAACCACCGATACACAGGAAATGATTCATATTATGATAAGAACTGGTAATGATATGGTTTAATGTCACAAACTCCCCCCTATCGGGAGGCTAGGACGGTGCCCCTCACAGAGGGCTTTGTAGCGTGGAATTTAATGAACCATGCCCTTGGTTCAACTTCGCTGGTGGCAGGATTCCAACCGCCATCCCCTCGACCTTCGCCGCAAGTAACGACACCCAAACCCACTCACCCAGCGAGCTGGTAATAAAGGTAATTAAACCATATTTACCTTATATATTATTGGCATATCTTTAGAGTAAATAGCAATTGTTAATAAATTTGAGGAATAATTCTATATTAGTGAAATTACAGTACTTTTAAGTACTCTATGTAAACACATTTAACACAGCTGAAAAAAATGTAAACATCGAGCACTGGTTGCGTTCATAGCAACCTTTTCCTTTCGATAACTTTTCAGTAATTTTTAAGACCGAAAATAAAAATTTAGGATTTCAGTACATAAAACGATTATCAATAAGAAAAGTATATTACAGTAGTCGAACCAGGAGCGTAAACAAATCATTTTTGTTAGTTGACGTGCGTTCTCAGGAAATCATGATACATGATTTGCTTTGTTATTTCATTTATTTTGAATTTATAAGGATACAGTAATTTATCTGGTATAAGGATACAGTTAAGTAACGAGAAAGAAAAGAGAAATAGCGGAAAAAACAGCTGATAAACGTAATCAAAACAATTCTGTTTGTACAGTAGGTTTGATACACTAATACTTTTGTATCTTAACAGTCGTCTTATACTACCGATATGAGATAAATTCATAAATATTTGCTCTAATTTTGTATCTCGTCTTATACAAAGATCGTATTATACACGGAAATATACGGTATATACATATACATATATTACAGTTGTCAGCACTAGAACAGAGAAGGGAAAGAGGTGATTTGTTGACCATTTTCAGAATTATGAAAGGGATGGAAGTTCTCGATAGAGATGACTTATTAAAGTGGGACAGAAGAGAAAGAAGAGGACACGAAAAGAAACTAAAGAAAGATAGTTACAGAAGAAACCTTAAAAAAAAAAAAAAAAAAAAAGCTTCCCACATAGAGTGATTGCTGTCTGGAACAAACTGAACAGAGAAACAGTGAATGCCAGAACTATACACAATTTAAGAACAAACTGGATGTGGAGAGATACGAAAATGGGTCACTACGAGCATAGCTCTCGTCCTGTAAAATACAAGTAGGTAAATACGTGTGTGTGTGTATTTACCAAATTGTATACAGGAAAGAAGCAATGCTCAAATTGTCCCATCTCCTGCTCTCCAGTGTGTGTGTGTGTGTGTAAAAGAAAACTTTGATATGTGTATATATATATATATATATATATATATATATATATATATATATATATATATATATATATATATATATATATACATACATACATACATACATACATAATATAAAACTTGCTGGGCCCAAACCTGTCAAAATGGCATAAAGGCACAAAATTCAATTCAAGAAGGTATAATGGAGGGTGAGAAGAACTTTATGGGATTTATGGAACATAATATAACAAAATCCCAAGGACCCAATACAACACTTATGAAGAATGTAGAACAATGAAATCATTAAAAGGCAACTAAAGGAAACAGGATAAAAAATATGATAAAGTGAAAATGGAATCATAAGTCAGACAACAGAGGAAAAGATAGCAGTGAATTACAAATATCACAAATAGAAGAGAAACATAGGCAAATATTGGAAAAGAAGAGAGAACTAGGATTTAAACCTTGATCAAGAAAAGGAAAATTATAGTAAAAGGTATCATGAAATTAAAGTAGAGATGGTGTAATAATTGGTAAGACAGGGAGAAAGGATGCAATGGCAAACTGAGTGGTGAACCACCGTAAACCATCGTGAACAAACACTGAGAAAATGGAGAGAGGTGGCATACTAATAGTGAGGAAAGAGATACACAAGCCCAATATGAACACTCCATAAGACTAGTGAAATGATCAAAATCAAATTAGTTATGTTAGAATATATAGAGGGGAAAGTATCCATAATAGAGGGTCTTGAAGAGGAAGAATCATGGAAAAAGAAAGAATGGAATGAGAAAGGCAAAAGAAGTAATATTTCTTCCAAATTTTTGTGGACAGAATTATTATTATTTTTTTTTTTTTATCATCTGCAGTATGTGGATTTGGTACATTTGGTCTCCTGAAGGGAATATTTGGTCTCCATAAGTATACAGTAGATGCTCCAATAAATGGCCATTTCAATAATGTTGCTCATACATTATATTCAACCCTTTAATCAACATCATGAAAGTCAAGGCAAGAGAATCTAATGATAAGCTAGTACAGATTCACAATGATTTCCTAGCATCAACAGACAGTGAAGAAGTTAGAGGAAGAATGTTATCAGTAGCCACACATAAGAAGGGTCTGCAGCACATGAGAAAAAGAAAGCACCCAAAGGAGCCAGACTCCCTGGAGGAGTTTGTGATTAATGGTGTATTGATGACAACAGCATATGATTGTGGTGATCATTTCTGTTGTTTGACGATCACAGCACAACATCCAGAATAATCATCATTACCACAGAGACTTGTCTGGTGAAACTAAGTGAATCAGAAACCAGGATGTTGGATGGCACATTCATCATAGTTCCTTCCCAGTTTGAACAACTCTGTCGTCACAATCCCACATGGAGGCAACTCTATCTCGACCATCTACCCATTTCTGCAACAGGAAATGGAAATGCATCAGGAATTGATATCTACTGGATAATTGTGAAGAAGTGGGATAATTTGCTGAACCTTGAACATATTACTGTTGACTTTGAACGGGTGGTTCCTAATGCTCTACAATTAGTGTTTGACAAGAGTTGAGAAATGATTACATTATGAAAATTCAAGGAGACCAAATGGACAAAGATCAAATATCCAGATACTACAGTGCATCCATGTGAACCATGGCTCAGTTGCTATATTGATCACATTTAGTAAATGCATACAATGTTATTGTGCACTTGATTTTTTCATCTTTTCATTCTTTCTTTCTCATCATGAAGGCATACAATAAATTTATGCAATTAAAGAATTCAATTCTATCCTGAAAAGCATGTATGCACATGTATTTTTCTTTTGTGCACTAGTTGTAATGTATGTGGATACAGTTGACTGTCATTGTGAAAGATATCCCTACTCAAGCTGCTCTAGCAGTCAACAGAATTAATCTTCATTGATAACCTTAGTAGTTGTTTAGTTGGAAAGCCAAAACTTGGTTCCATTAAGAGGAGAATTGGAAAGTGATTTAGTACAAATTACAAAGAAGAAAAACCAAAATTTGGAAGATACTGTTGGTGCAGTCATCAGTTGAAATTTTTAGTGGAGATAGTAGTAATGAATTTTGTACCAACACTGCAAGAATAGGATATTGATTATGATGGATTTATTAAAGGGGATCAACACCAGCCAAGAATCAAAATTTCAACCAGTGATGATTTGGCGATAGTAATGGAAGACATGATACAGATTAAGACTGTGAGTGCACTTGATAAACAGTTAAGAGTGTAGGAACAAGAGTAGAAGACTGGAATGTCAGATAAGTGATGTGTGAATGATCTAAAGGAAAACCAGAGAAATGAGCTTGATAATTTTAATTTTGTGAAAAGCTAAAGGGAGAAAGAGATAAGCTAGAGGACAATGTAAGAAAAAGTAATGAGAAGGCCTAGGAAAACAGAGAATATATCATAGATGAAAGAAGAACAGAAAGAGTGGATAGAGATATACGAGGAGGAAAACGTCCAATTTAGTAAGATGATGGAAAGCAAAGGAGAGAAGGTATGGAAAATGTGATGAAGGTACTTGAGAGTAGAAAAACATTGATAATACAGGTAGTAGATAAACATATACATCATTGGGGTTGGAAAGAAATTGTACAAGTAATGATGAAGAATGGAGAAGACATAGATGGAGAATAGAAGAAGTATTTATGTTAGGCATTTATATACAAAGAATGCATGACCAGTGAAAATATAATGTGAACTCCAAACATGGTCAGTGAGATAGGACGTGGAAATAAGCAAGCAAAAAGGACTTTTAAGAATATTTGGATAGGGAGGGAAGCAACTGAGGAGAAGAGGGAAAAAATAGTAGAAGGTGAGGAGAAAAATTAGAAAAGAACTAAACTAGATAGGACAGAGATTTACTGGAGAGTGATGGAGGATAAGGAGGTGGCATTAGCAAATTTTTACCAAGGAAAAGTAATAAAAAAACAGTGAACTAAAAAGATTGAAAGTAAGTTATAGACATTTTCAACTATATTAGAAATAACTATTAAAAAGGAGAAAGAACCAGACTGTTTTGTTAGACTAGGGTTAATAGAAATATATTCAGGTGGGTGAAGGTCATTGTAATGTATGGCAGAGGGATAGAAGAGGAAAACTGGGAGTGGTTATAGCAGTTTAAAAAAAGGAAATGGAGGAAGTGGTAATGGGAGATAAAGTGGTTGAGATAATATGAAAATTATAGTGGAGGGAAGTGGAAAAATAAGATACTGCAGTGGCATATATCCCAAAACAACTATGGAATAAGGTTTATAAAGAAATAATGATAAATACTGCTAAACAATTGGAAAACTATTGAAAAGAGTGAAAATGTTACTAATAGATATCAAGTTTCTATCTGTATACAAAGAGCTCTTTCCCCATTATAAGGGAAGTAGCCAAGTCAAAAGGCATGCATCCATTCCCACCTATTACACTCCAATCCACCACCCTTGCCTCCCTCTCATCATAGCTCCTTGTGGATGAAGGGTCATCCCTGTCTCCCACCCACTGCCCTGGGTCAGAAAAAAAACAGGAAGACTACATCTACAGCAAGGCTTGCTTCACTTAATCAGCAACCTCCCTTTCTCTGTGCTCATGTGGAAACTAGAGAAATGGGGAGAAATTAAGTTTGGAGATATGAAATGATAGTGTGAAACAGCTGCAAATGAGGAATCATGGTCTGCATTGTGGAATATGGCAATGAATGATGTAATGACCCAGTGGGTGAAAGATATATCAGCAAAATTTTATACTAACAAGGAAACCTAAGGTAATTGAGTCATTGAAATACAAGTGCCTGATAAGTGAAAGTGATCTTTTAGCTCTTGAGTTTATTCTGGAAGAAATAAGAGAAGAATCCTATAGTGAAAGAGGAGCAAAAGCTATGTAGAAGTGAGGAAATTTGTTGAATGGTAATTTGGTGATATAAAAGAAACAAGAAATTGGAAATCTTCCTGAAAATTTATGATGCAGGGGTGCAACAAGGATGAGTGAGAAAGAATCTAGAAAATTTTTTTTATTTAAAAAAGGATGTGCAATGTCAAAACAAATGAGAGATGGTGCATGGAAGAGATAAGGAAAGAAAAACAAGGAATATGAAAGAAAACTGCAATCAACCAGTCTGTTCCCCTGGGTCTCTCTTATAGAAGACCCATGGGTCCCAGGTAACTGGTAACTGCCACAAGATGGGACCATAGGTCACTCAGGGAAGAAATAATGTATTGTGTAGGGATTGCTAGTGTGGGACATTGTAGGATGAGGTGTTCAATGTATTCTGTATAGTGATTGCAATTAAGGGATGACCCTACATCCATGAGCAGCTAAGACGAGAGGCAATGGGTGGGGGATGGGAACAGAATGGGTAGTGCCTTGGCTGGCTGCATCCCTTATAAAGGGGAAGAGGTCCTTGGTATATAGATGGATTACATCTAGGGCAGTTTTGAGTTTTTGGGCAGACCTATTCTGTATTGGTACTGTCTTAGTGCTGAATGTGTCCTGAATAGAAGAGTGCTAGAATAGTTCTTTTTTTTTTTAGGAGGATTATTCTGTGTGGCTGGTAATGCTTGTGTGACATAATGAGATGAGTGTGGTGTTGAGGGTTCTCTGTGCAGGTGTCCAACGAGGGTGCATCCAGTTCTCTCTTCTTGTCTTTTCTTTCATGATTGTCAGGAGTAGCAGGGTCACTGATGACATCGGGTGTGAAGTTTCCATTCTATTATTTCTGAAACATTGCTATAGTTTGTCTCACTAGGCTTGGGTCTTCTTAGCTATCATTTTATAGTTTCATCACTGGGTTATAATTGTCAGGTCATTTTCATAAGTATGTGCATATTTGTGAAGTTCTGGTTCATTTGTTAGGAGATGATTTTTGAAGACATTGAATTGCATAGGTGAGAGTATTGTTCTTTGGGGGATTCCATGTCTTTTATTTTAGAAATTTTGTTATGCTGGACTACTCTGCACTGTCTACTAAGAAGTTAGCCTTTTTTTATAGTACATGTCTAGAAACTTTGTTAAATGCCTTGTTTATGTCATTTGCTACCATAACCATTCTTTCTGGTGAAGCTTTCTTACTATATTGATTCCAGCACTTGTTAGGTGACGTTTGTGAACAGTGTTGGTGAAATGACCTTCCTTGAATCCACAACAGAGCCCAACAGCCAGAGCTGGTGTAGCCCCACTATAGTGCCCCCACCCCTCCTGTTATCAACAAAAGAAATTTAGAGAGTAGGCAAGAAGGACATTCCCTTGTAAAGGGTTTGGCAAAGTCAAACCACACAATCATTTCATACATATACCCATGTAACACCCCTCTCAGCACCTTGGACATGAAGGGTCATCCCCCTTTTTCCATAATTGTAGTGTATAAGATCATGGGATCCCATCTATATCTCCAGATACCAAATTTTATCATCCGGCGCTTGGCCTTCAAGCCAAAAATTTCATAAATCAATCAATCCAAATTTTATCATAAATACTTTGTTAGCCTGAATTATTTCTTTTAATGTGTTCCACAAATTGATACATCAGTGTGGAAAGATGTTTCCCAACATCATTTAGGCAGTCTTATTATGACTTCTTGTTCTTTCATCCTACACCAACATATACTGTCTGTTCAACTTTTCTGTTTCTTGCTCTACTGAAAATATCTATCATATTACTTCTCTTCACTTCTCCAGTGTGGGTAGTCCCAGTTTTTTCAGTCTATCATTTTTGTCTCATCAGCCAGGCTTCATTGCTACTCCTTGTATATTTTATATTTGTCTTGTATCTTTCTTTTTTATGCGGTGACTATACAACTGTTTCATATTCCAGTGTGAGGCAGGCCAGACTTTCAATTGTATTTGTCATTATATCATCCTTGTAATGAAATGGAATGTGTTCATGAGCAGTTTGTGTTTCCCATTATTTTATTTACTCTCAGTCCTCAAATCAAGGGTCCCTATTTAATGGATTTGGAGGCATTGGACAAAATCCAGTGACTCAAAATAAATTTCTGAGTTCCTACACAATATGATCACACCTCAAGACCCCATATTTACAATTGGTGCTTCACAATACTTGCTTTGTTACTCATTCTCTCTCACTGAGTAATAATAAGCACAAAATGTGATCAAGCCAGTTCATCCTTGTATACCCACTCACTTTTCATGACACCTACATAGGCGTCATCATATGGAAGAGGTCAAAACTTATGCACTTCATACCCTATATGGGGTTGCAATATGAAAAAACTGAAAAAAGATAGTTATAGAAAAAACTTGAAAATGAACAGTTTCCCACACTGAGTGATTAATACATGGAACAAATTAGACAACAAAACAGTATGTGCAAACACTATACAAGATTGTAAGATAAAACTTGATGTGGAGGGATACAAAGACGGGTCACCATGAGCATAGCTCCCCTCCCGTATATTACAACTAGGTAAATCTGTCATCCCTTTTCCTGCCATGAATCCAGTTGTTTTTTTTATTATTTGTGTCAAGCTCTTTGCCCTTGCCTCTATTACTCTTTCATATACCTTCATGGTGTGGACCATCAGCCAATATTGAAGGTTTCCACAATTTGTAACAAAGTAAATATATCAGAACAGTTTGTGATGAGATGTATGGATTGTCAGTGAACATTTGTGGAGTATGCAGCAGCATACTGTACAAGGAGAAACTAGAAGCATTGAACCTGGTATCATTGGAAAACTGAAGAGAAAGGAAGTTATTTAATTGTAGTTTTTTGGTCATCATGAGAGAATGGATAAAACTTATAGAAAGGGTATCATCAGGTCATGGGAATAAACTTAAAAAAGAATAAATAAAAAACTGAAGGACATTAACAAATACAGTTTTCCATACACAGATATCAACTGGTTATCTTTGAAGTACATGCTCTATCAAACTAGCTTTTGGGGGAGTTTTGTGAAGTATATAATTTGACAGTCCACAAAGGAATGCTTGTTTTGTAATCTGAACATTCTTATGCCTTTGCATGGACATACTGTGGAGTATTAGGTGTAGGTTTCACTGGAATGTCATACTTAGTGCACTGTGCTTGCAAATACAATATAAAGGATGTGAGGGCTCCTGCATAGAACAGTACCCCCCCATCATTCCCAGTGTGTTGTTCCATAGGCAGGACTCTGGCTTCCAACAACAGACATTCTCTTGATGATGTTTCAGTGCAGCCAGATAGACTTGGAGCTTAATTTCATGCCTATTGTAGGTTCTTCATTAAGAGCTGAATATTATAATCCAGATGCATATGCATTGGCTGCTTTTTCCAATAAACTTCTTCCAGTATACAGAATTAATTTCAGTGCAATAGTGTGGGCTGCACTGTGTGGGACTTAAAATTATGGCAGTCAAGTTTGTCTCACTCTTCTCCTCTTCCTTTCTGTCATCTCTCTCCCTCTCCTAGCCTTTTCTTTTTCATCTCCCTTTCTGTTTCATTGCCTTCTCTCATCTCCCTCTCTCTCTTAATGTGAGAGACTTTGGAGTTCTAGTGAGTCCTAACCTTAAATCCAGGAAACAGTGCATTATTGCCAGAAATAGAGCTAACAGAGCATTAGGACATTGCTAGGACCATTACAATTAAAAGTGCAGAGGTAATTATCAAACTCTATCTGGCATTAGTTAGACCCTTGACTATATGGTACAGTTTTGGTCTCCGTCTTATGGAATGAATATCAATTAAAAATATACAGAGGAGAATTACCAAAATAATACATAGGCTCAGAAATTTACCTTACAAAGACAGGCTTAGGCACCTTGATTTACACTTTCTGGAAGATGCAGAGTGCAGGGTGATCTAATAAAATTGTTCGAGTGGATCGTGGGTTTTAAAAAGGGGAATGCAGACAAGGTCATCATTATGACAACAGGGCAGGACTCACACTAATGGATTTAAATTGGGCAAACTTAGATTGAAAATGGAACTAGGCAAGAACTGGTTTACCAATAGTGGCCACTGGATGGAAATATTTAGTAATCATGTATTGAGTGCTGAAACTATCTGTTCTTTTAAGAAAAGGTTAGACAACTTTATGGATGGGGATAATAGGTGGTAATGGACATAGAATTCCCTAGTGTAGGCCTTATGGTCTCTTGCAGTCTCCTTCATTCTTATGTTCTCTGTCGCCTTTCCTTCTTTCTTAATTCTCTGTTGCCTCTCCTCTCTCTCTCTCCTTGCCTTCTCTTTCCTTTCCCTCTCTCTCTCTGTCTCCATGCCTTCTTTCTTTTCTCTCCATCTCCCTATGTCCCCCACCTCTCTCTCTCTCACACACACTCACTCCCTGTCTCCTTGGCCTCTTTTCTTTTCATCTACCCTCCACTCTCCTCTGTCTCTTTCTTTTCTTTTCTTGCCTTCTCCTCACCTCTCCCTCTGTGTTCTCCCTTCCTCTCTCTTCTTCCCTTCTGAATCTCTCTTCCTCTCTCCTGACTCTCCCTTCTTTCTCCCTTCATGCCCTCTATCTCTATTTCTTACTCTTCCCTCCTCCCTCTTCTCTCTCCCTACCTCTTTCGTCCCATTTCCTATTTCCTTCCTTTTCCTCTCTCTCTCTATCTCTCCACATGCACACATACACACACATATAAACATGCGTGTACATACACATAGAAGAGTTGTGTGTGTGTGTGTGTGTGTTGTCATAGTATTATCCATGAATTGGGTCATACATAAGCTCTGAGCTCATATTCAGCAAGGTAATAGCTGTCAGATACAAGTCAAACACCCTGTTGAATCATGCACACAGCTCAACAGTGCAGTGATAATGTTTGAACCACTACTCCATCAGTTTGAGTTCGAATTCTTCCCAGGGCTGAAATAATTTAAGTACCACTGTGCTGTGAGCCAGCACTCCAGCTCTTGTGGATGGGGAGTTGTGGACGTGTGTGTGGAAGGTTACAGCATTACGCACAGATAGGTCATAAGCTCTGTAGCTGCTGATCATGAATCCAACACATAACCCAAGACCATTGTGAATCACACACTGACACACACACACATACACACTCTCATGGTTCCATTTCCAGTTCCATTCTTTCACACGCTACCACATCAACTGTATTTATGTCTGCTCTGTAACATCATAAAGTAGTTTTCTTTCAAATCGTTTCATGGCTTCATCATTATTCTCACTTTCCTCTCCACACTCATTTATGTTTTCAGCTTCATTTCTCTTTCATGTATCTGAAATAATTTGTGTAACAGTTAATCAAGTTATAGTTGAGGAAATATTTAGTACTCCCATCTGTTTGCTTTTCATATTTATGTATCATTTTCTCATGAAAGAATCTATTATGCATTCTTAATAATGTTCTGCATATATCTACAGCATTCATTCTTTATTCATAGCTCTGGGCCATTATTCATTCCAGGTCTTTTTCTTCCCTTATCTGCCATTGCACTTGTGTTGCCATTGTTTACTACTTAGTTTTTCCTTACTACCACCTTCTCACACACGTCATTCTAGAATTTCTCAACTTCGTTCTTGTACTTATCATCAACATTCCATCACTACTGATTTTCACTTTTGCCAACACACTTCCTGACCCCATACATCCATACCCACACACTTTTGCCTTTATATCTAATGTCATTTCAATCATCTCTCATCCTTTTCTTTACCCCAGTCATTAAAAGACCCCCCAAGTTTTTCCACATATCCTTTGTCATTCCTATTTCTGTCCATCTCTTGTAATGAGCTACTTTTGTCTCATCTTAGATACAATCATATCCATTTTCTTTGCCATAAAGACCTTTATAGTCTTATTTTGCCAAACATTGCTATGTTAAAAAATGTTTGCTTCCTTATCATTATTATTTCCAATTTTTTCCTCATTTGTTTTCCACTCTTTAAGATATTGATTCCTTCTCAAACCATTCAGTATCCTAGCTTTTGTTTTATTCTTACTTTACATCGGTACAAATACATGAATATATTGGTGAGAGGGAATGCAGAGAGGAAAGGGCAATTCTCATGACATGAATTGGAGAAACTGTTATATTTTTAGATATGAGGTGATAATATGTTGGTAGGTATTAGACAATATAAAGACTATTACAGTATTGGGAATGGGGAAACTATAATTCATAGTGTTTTCAAACATGGAATACCATAAGATTGTTTAAATAGTACCTGTAATACCAAAGGGTTCAAAATGTAGTGTGTTTGAAGGTGATTTAGACTTTAGTAGACATATTAGTTGCAATGGAAAGAAGTGACCAGATAAAGTAAGGTTAATGACATGAAAGACCTATTGAATGTTTTTTTAAAAGAGGGTTTGGCAGACTATCAGACATCAGGAAACAAAAGGTAGGATGAGTTTTTGTGCATACACGCTCACACATACACCAACAGGCTTTTTATATAACTATGTATTTGCGTTAATGAAGGAAGCATCTTGTAAGACTAACCATATTTGTTTTCCCCAAAGCCCATGAGTTATACATCATCTTCACCTGGTACTTATGGTGGTATGATGGTAAGTTGCGAGTTTCGTATTTTTAAGTCTTAACTTGATTATATTTATTGTTTTTTTCATTGTTCCATAGTGCTTGTAATTCATGTAGTAATATCTATTATTACATACATGTGTCACTTTTTGTTGCAGGGTCCCCCAGGTTCAGGACCTCCTGGACCAGGCACGCCTATCATGCCAAGTCCGCAAGGTAAGCACTATTCTTTTTCCTGTACTCTTCTGCCACATGTGTATTTTTTTTTTTTTTTTTTTCTTGTGTATTTGAGGTCTGATTGTTCTAGTCAGATCATCAAAGATGTCATCTGTCAACCTTGTTACATCATGTCTTTATTTAGGTTCAGATGCACATAATTTATGAACTGATTTACATTAGGATACCAGTTTTGTTAGTGAAATTGTTTTACATAGGAAATTATAGTAAGACCCTATCGTCAAGCATCTCTGACCTTTTTTTAGGGTCGAGTGGCCCCTTCTCTCCCGCCCGTCTCCCCCCAACCCCCCGACAAGGTACAAACGGCACTGGTGGCTACACTAATATGGCAGGGGTTGGCACATGTTCTTCAACACCCAGCCTCTTTGCACTTTGTTGTCATCAGTATCAAATTTCCATGAATAAGATTGTATTATGTTGTTACTTTCACTTTATTACTTTTATTATTGTTCTAATGTGTTTTAACATTCAAATACACACCCTGTAATTGCATACTTTAGTTAAACTGATGCTAAGTGTTGAGGCATTGGCAGTGAAGAGCGTTGCTCACCATTTTGCCTGGAGAGATGCAAAGTTGCTACCTGGTGTGTTGGGTGCTGCCGACCTCTAACCTCCTCCATGTGCACTGCAGCTAACGCACTGTACTCTAATCTGCCCATACAAAGTTTGGGCCCATTCAGTCCACCCCTTTAGCCAGTATCTGTGCCATTTTTCTTCTTTGTTAGAGCTCCCAAATATTTGCAGTGTGTCCTTGAACTTCATTTGTATCATGGGTATTCCTAAATTCATAAAAAAAAAAATGAATTCCAAATTTATGTTTGCTCTCTCTCTTTCTCAAAAAAAAAAAAATAATAATAATAATAATAAATTTTACATGGTCATTTTCCTCAGAAGTTCCCCTTCTCTCTTTCTACTGCCATTGTTCTCTCTCCCCTAATAGGATAGAAGTGCCAATAAATCATAGTCCATATGAAAATCACAAATCTCTTGTTTCTCTCATTCTGAAGTATGACACTGATTATTTATTTTACCTGTTTGCACTGAGAATGCTTATTCTTGTCCATATGTATTTTTTGAATAAGGAGAGCTGCAACCCAGCACCTTATTTCCATGTTTTCATACTACAAACTGGAGATGCATTTACTTAATTTCAATGTACAGGGATGGAGCTATGCTCATGGGATCAGATCTTTATAACTCCATGTCCAAACTGTATGTTCTTCTTCTTTGTCTTCTTCATTCTATGTCTTTGATGTCCTTTAATCCTGTACAAAGATATACTCGTTCATTTTTTTCTTCCTGCGTTCACCATTCTTAAAAATAACTATTATATCATCTCTTTCTCTTTGCTCTTATAATGTGGACAATCCTTAGATCTATTTTGATTGGGGTAATGGACTCACCATGGAAACAAAAAAATAAGAAAAATAGAATATCAAGAGCAAGACCTTGAATGATTATTGACTGACACAACATAAAAAAAAAACAAAAAAACAAAAATTATAAAAAAAAATATATTCACTGGGTATGGCAAGATTGCTTGCCAAAGAAACATTAATAAAATAAATAAATACAGTTGTAGTTTAACCCTATGATTATCATGTCATCTGTCAAGTTAGTCAACAAAAACTAAATAATTCTCAGTGTGTATTTTTTAATTGACAATAACACAGTGTTACTCTCACTGGTCATTGAATTTCTTAGCAATATTTTCTCTAGTTTCATTTTAGAAAAGATGGGTTAATCCATCTCTAAGGACAACTATGATATATTTTATAATATCCTTCAAACAACTCGTTTTTCTAAGTCTTTTCTCATGCCTTCTGTTTTTTCTTTAAATCTTTTTCTTCAATTATGCCCACTCCTTTTATAGTTCTGAATACTGTTGTCATATCTTTCTTCTAATATTGACAACTTCAGTTTACTTAGTCTTTCTATGTTTTACATCCTAGACTATGAACTAATTTAAGTGTTGTTCTTTGAACTTTGTATCTTTTTATTTCACACTACACAGCTCTGTGTAAGAGCTTAGTTCCACACAATTACATACCGCAAATCCCACGAAGTCGTGGTGTTCAGGTATCTACAGCCTACCAACAGCAACACAATTGTACAAAAAATGTAACACTCAAATTAAAACAAGCATTCCAAAGCTGATAAAACAAAACTCCATACTTTGGCAAATGTAACACTCAAATTAAAACAAGCATTCCAAAGCTGATAAAACAAAACTCCATACTTTGGCAAATTCCTCATGACATCAGCCCTATTGAGAAATCCCTACCACAACAAGCAAGAACTACACTAGCTCATCTGTGTTCAGGGTACCATCCAGCTTTAAAATGATAACAATACATAACAAGCATAGCCACAGATGCAAATTGCCCTAGATGCAATATCCACACAGAAGACACTGAACATCTGCTCCAGCATTACCCAGAGAATGCAATATCTCTTCTATGACTGATTTGTGGATCAACCAAGTGACTTGCTGGTTACCCTGTAGCCATGGATCTCAATTAGTTGTACTTTTCACACTTATACATTTATGTTTTTCAGTCCCATTCTTTCTTCAAAGACTCTTTCTTTGTCAAACAGGTTGGAAACATTTATTCATTGTTTCTAGTTGCATAATTATATCTTTACAGACTGCTCATACCTATTTTTTCTGCAACGCTTCCTCCTTACCACCTCTATGACTATTTCCTCAATGTGATATTGTGCTCAAGAATAGAAATACAATTCCATCCACTTAAACATGACAATTCCTTTCCATTGTTTTGGTTTACTATTTATAAACCCATAGAATAACTCTAGACCATCTTATACTTATCAGTTATACTTTTTTGTTCTTGTATTCTTCTGTGATCTTCATATATACTTTTTTTTCTGTCTCCATATTTTTCCTAAGCCAATCCTTTCTTCAGTGTTCTCTTCTCTTTGTTGTCATACACATTTTTGCACTCCTAGATTGTATTGCATTCGGTGGGCTGTGTATGTGTGATATAGTGCAAGGGGTGGTGGAAGGGTTTTAAGGTATTATGTAGAATTGTGCCAGTCATTTTCATGCTGCTATAGGGGAAGGATTACAATTTCTGAATGTTGATGTTCTATTGGTGTTTTTTTTTTTAAAGCCAGTCATTATTCTCTGTTGTTTGTCTATTTTCTTAATTAATGGATACAAAGTTGTGAATCCATAGTCAGTTATAGATTTTATTAGCTGTAAATCTTAAACTATCCCTTGTTTAGTTTCTTCAATGTGTGGAGTTAGGTTGATCATTTGACTTAACTGTTGTGTATGACCCTTTTGGTGGTGAAAAAGTCTAATTACATCTTGGATAGTTCTTCTGTACCAAAAAGTACCTGATCTTGTAAGAAAGGAATGCCCATCTCTGTTAACCCTCTTATTCTTTTGTTCTAGCTCCTGGTACAATAATGATATTAATTATTACTTTTATTTTAATTTCTATTTTCCTTTTTTATTTCTTCCTCTATTTTTTCTTTTTCTTTTCTTTTTCTTTCATTCTTCCTTTCTTTTTAACCATGTTTCACTGACTGGAAACCTGCAGCTCTACAGTAGCTTACATTGGTTTTCAGGCATCCTCATAGATCTGAGAAAAAGAATTAGAATGTGGTGTGTATTTTATTATTGAAGGGCCACTTGTATCACTTGCATATAGTAATAGTTGGAGGAGAAGGGGAACAGCCTGGCTGTCAAATCTCGTTGGGTGAAAAGATAAAACAAATACAAAGTTGACAGAAGTCTAGCCCCTAGTCCAAGGACTGATTGTTAGCCCCTCAGGGCTCCACCTCCATGAGGAATTAAAGATATTTGCTGTTTTTGAAGATTAGCAACAGGGAAACTACTCTCTAGTGTCTGTCTTGGTTGAGTGTGACTGGAGCTAGATTGTTGAGTAACTCCTGGGGTAGATGTGACAAACCCTGCCCCACAGACCCATGGTCAGACTCAGAATTTCAACCCACACTCTAATTCTTATTAAGATTTTGAAATCATTGGGTTTGGGCCTGCCTAGAGCTTCAGTTATGCAACCCATACTCAGAACAGTGGCATCGACTCTCCAGAACTGAGGGACGCTGTGGGGCCTCTGATCACTTAGGACAGGCAGGGGATGTAGCCATTTGCTCCTACAGCCTAGGCTACATTACCACATGGGTGGGGTCATGCTTCAGGAAGTGGAAGAGTTAAACCTTTCTGTTGTATGCCATGAAAATATTGGAGCACAGTCTTTTGTGCTAGTGGTTTATCCAACAGTTGCACTGATCTTGGGTACAATTTGCCTATTGGTTGTATGCCAGAAAATTATTTTGAATCAACAATAGTTGTATTCTTGGGGTATATGGTAGCTGTTGAATCAATCCATTTCTTGGGTTCTTTCTTGTGGTGGACCCATAACCCATAGCTGTTCAATCCATTAGATGCTTAGTGAAGAGATTTTGTGGAACTTTCCAGAATGAGTGTAGGATAGTGTAGTACTAAGTTTTGGCAGTATAAGAAGATATCCTTGACGAGATTGAGAGTTAGTATTTGGAGGCTCATGTGGTGGTGAGTGGAGGAGTGGATGTAGAGTTGAATTATAGAGTAGAGGAAGCAAATAAGTGTGTGGATGGAATTGAAAGTGATATGATAAATGGATGTTTGAGAGTAAGTGCAACAATAAAATTGTATGGAGGAGTGATTGTACCCAGTGTAAGGGAGGGGGGGAATGAATGTTTTGAGATTTGTGTTTGAATAAGAATGAGAGGGGTTGTTTCTATTTGATGAAGAAGTGAAGGTAAACCAGTTCAAGATGTTGGGTCCTGGTGTATATCTCACTGCATCGACTTCAACCTTAGCAAAATGATAGGGGACAGGGCAACCCTTTATCTCATAAATACCGAGATGGTAGGGGTGTTTGAGTTTTATTTGTGTATGGTCTGGTTTTTTGCAACAACTCATCCCCCCCCCCCCTTATAAGGGGTGAGGATCATGTGTATCAAATGTGAGACCCAGCATTTTAGGTTTCTTGCCCAGTGGAGGAGATTGGTTCTTGGATGCTCCTTGATTCAAGGTGGTCCAAGTTAAGCAATGTCACTGAGGACTTCTGAGTCGATGATCTGTTCTTTTGTGTCAGTCATAGCTTTTGTTTGTTGAGGTAAATTTGTTCCTTTTGACTGATGTTTTGTAGTTTTAGTGCTGGGTTAATATGGTTAGGTTGTCAGCATAAATAGGATCTTGAATTTACACTGAGTTAGATGTAGGGATGTCACTTAAGAATAGGTTGAAAAGCATAAGTGATAATATTACTTCCTATTGTAGCATATTTTGGTCCCCAATAGATAGTTGTTCTTTGACACTGCACTTTCTGCTGGCCAGGAGGTTTGCCAACCATTTTTTGTTATTATTGTGTATATTAGGTGCTATTACCTTTTTTGACAGGATGTGTCTAGGGACTGCGAAAAGTCTTACATCTAATCCCAGAAGAATATTCTGTCAGACATTTTCTTGTTGAAGCCTTCTAGTATATGTTAGGTGAGCTTTGTTAGCATGTTGATGGAATGGCCTTCTTGAATCCATGTTGATTTGATAAGGTAGACGAGTGTTTTTTTCCTTCCTTCCTTCTTTCCTTCCTGCATTCAGGTCACTACTCCACATTAAAACCATACCAACATAAAATTGATCTAGCTACAGACTCCAGCAATCTCAAATACAACCACCTCATTCTACACTGCCTTACTCTCACCATATTCAAACACAAAATTCCATCTCTTAGTGATTTGTGGGCTGAACTGATGGCTGTGGCCAGTTGCATTGAGGCTGTGGGTCTCTCTTCTTTTCTCTCTTCCTTTCTTTGTAAATCAGAGATTATGCAAGGGAAGGCTAGAAAGCTATTCCAATAGCAGTGAGGAAATAAATGATCACTACTGATTCAAATAGTATGATGCTTTTTTATTTCTCTGCCTTTCATAAATCCATCTGTATAGCTGTGTACATTCGGTATTCACAATTTTAGCTTGGGCTGTATCATCAAAAATATTCCAAAAGTTGATGCATCCTTATGAAAACTGTGCATCTTAATGCCCTGTAGATTTATTCCTACCTCATGATGGCCTCCTGCAAATCAAGAAATCTTCTGCAGTTTAGTCCACTTCCTTTAATGATCTAAACACTATGATCATGTCACCCTTTTCTCTTCTTTCTTTTGATGATGGCAGATCCAGTGCTTCTAGTCTTTAAACCTTGATGGTTTATCTGCAAGGTTTATCCTTACTTGTTTGGTCTCTTCTCTTTGTCTTCTCAGTCTCTAGATTTCCTATACTATGTGTAGAGACCGTACCATTAATCAAGGCAGATCAGACCCATTTTTTGCATTTATTTTTTCATTTAGTCTTGAATGACACTTATATTTGTCAAAAATTTGTGTCACCCACAATCTTGCTTGTACAGGTAGTTGTTGACTTATGACCACTAGCACTTCTGGCCACTTTGATTGTGTCATTATTCATACATCAAGCAGTATAAAATTGTGTAGAAAAGTTAATTTAGCTTGTTGTGTGTTGGCATTTAGTGCTGGATGGTGACCTGAGTGTATTTGTGCTAGTGGAGTTTATGCTTCTCTTGATAGGGATTTTCTCTGTGGGTGATGTGGTGGAATGAATGTGTGTTTAGATGTGGTGCAGATTATCAGTTCATGTAGTTATTTGAATAGTGTGGTTGTTTTTCCTCTGTGTGTGTGTGTATTTACTTAATTTTAGTATACAGGAAAGGAGCAGCACTTGTTGGGTCCCATCTCCTATTCTCTAATTTTCTAACATAACTAGACTGTGTGTGTGTTTTTCTTTCTTCCTTTTTTCCCATTAAATTGGTTGTGCATGTATGATGTAATGAAGTGGGTGAGGATGCTTGAGGGGTCTTGCATGGAATGGTGTACCTAACATTTTCATGTGATGTACTAAATTAGAAAACAATTTGTGAATAAGCTACAACAACTGATTGTGTGTTCTTTGGAAGAGAAACAGGTGCCACAGGACTGAAAAATGGCAAATGTCATACCAGTCTACAAGGGAGGAACCTCTGATGAAATAAGAACATAAGATTGAAGGAGACTGCAAGAGACTATAAGGCCTATACTAGGCAGCTTCATATCCATCACCACCTGTCATCCCCATCCATAAAGTTGTCTTATTGTTTCTTAAAACAACTGATAGTTTCAGCACTCACTACATGGTTACTAAGTCTATTCCATTCGTTGACCACCCTATTTCCTTCTTAAATCTAAATTTGTCCAGTTTAAATCCATTTCTGCGTGTCCTGTCCTGTTGTTTTAATATGATGACCTTGTTTGCATCACCCTTGTTAAAGCCTTTGATCCACTTTAACACCTCTATTAGATCACCCCACACTCTGCATCTTTCCAGAGAGTGTAAGTTAGATATAGACCAGTATACTTGTTTATAGTGATAAGTATTTGCTTTCCAAATCTCAAATGTGCCTTTCTTTCCAGTAAGTTTAGGTTCTTCCTTGTCTTCATAGTCGGGTCTTTGATGTGTTGGCTGATGGTTGTGTGTGTCAGAAGTGAGAAGTCAGAAGTCAGAAGTCAGAAGTGTAGGGTTTTTGTTGTATGGGAGGGGTTGGCCTGACTGTTGGAGATTTCTTTGATTCATGGTAGTTAATGGTAAGCAATATCATTGATGTCTTCTGTGGGTTTGATGTAGAGATCACTTTAGGAAAGGTAAAATAGGAATTCAAGAATTCATTATAGTATTGTTCCTTGGGCAGTTGTGTTGTACAGTCTTGTTATCCCTGATAGATGGTTTTTCTATAACACTGCATTCTGCTGGCCAGGAGGTTAATATTGTATATATATCAGTTTCTATGATCTTTTCTGATTTTTTCTGAGTGAATGTGTCTGAGGAATGCATCAAAAGCATTATATGTCGTTAGGTGGCACTCTCTTGTTGAAGCCTAGCAGTACTTGTTGAGTGAGATTTGTGGGTAATGTGTTGATGGAATGGTCCTCTTTTTATTCTGTTAATTTGGTGATGTAGTTATGTGTGCTTTGATTTTTCTAAGATCAATCATTCCATCAGTTTCAGTATGCACATAGAGATCATGGGCACTAGATTGATCTTATTAGGTAACTAGCAATATGATTGTGTATAATGCAGTCTTCCATAATGTGTTGAATAGTATGGGGTGAAGTGTTACACCCTGGGCATTTGTCCACAATCACGCACGCAAACAACACAACATACACTCCATAAAGGATTTGTGGGAAAAACCCGTTTCGCCCGTGGCATTCCCTAGGGAGATAGGACTGCTCAGACAGACTGTGTAGGGAACAACAACTAGCAATATGAGGAATGTTTCATTATTTTAACAATAATATTTTTCCTTTAATTTCACCAACTGTAAACCTGCAACCCCATGGCAGCTACCAACAGTCCCTGGGCAATCATATAAATCTCTCTGGGAATAAATGTTGGATCATTATCTGTTATATTAGTGTGGAAATAGCTTTTAGTAATAGGAGGTGGGAGAGTTGTCAGCCAGTGTTATGTGAAAAGACGAAGGAAATATTGTTGAGTTGATAGATCTTGGGTCTGGACTGGAGAAAAAGTATTGGCCCCATGAAGCTGCACATCAGATAGAAGTGAGGGTATTGACAAATTTTGTAGATACGTGGTAAAGAAACAGTTCACTTTGTCTCACTTGCATTATAAAGAAGATAGTAAATCTAATTATAGTTGTTTTCTCAGCTTTTTAGGGAAACTGAGCCATTTCTACCATTGAGTTAGGTATAGTAATAGCCTTTTAAAACCACCAGAAGAAATGCAAACAGAAATGAATAGAGTGATACAAGCCAATTAAATCCACTCACACAATTAATTACAAGTTCCACACAACATTTTTTTTTCTCCTGATCTGAATATGTGACAAGCTGGCACTTGTGAGGCTTCATTACTTATTTTAACTAATACCTTCATCTTGTTTCTCAACTGTGTTCCCATTAAGTAAATGATAAATTATTTCTGTTCCCAACTTAATCTTTTTGTTTAGTGGTAGCCTCTCTTGATCTTTCTCATCCTATTTGTATACTGTAATGTTTCTTGCCACAGATATTACCTGTGATCCAGCTCTTGGTATTTTTGTAGGTTTGTCTATGCCCCTGCTTTTTCCTTAATCCATAAACAATAAGGGGATTACCTCTGCTGGATAGGTTAAATCCTGTAAATGACAGGAGGGAGCGTGGTATAGCTAGATAGAATTACTTATGGGAGACAGGAAAAATATGTAAGTAGGGTCCCATGGTCTACAGGTTAACTTTCATTGCAGCCTCTGTGGTCCTAGTGTTGTGCTAATGTTTGGTCTATGCACATTTTCAGACCATATTATTGTTTTTTCCTAACATTGCAGGCCCCCTATCCTGTAAACTTTTTCCCAGATATGAAATACATTGTGGTTTGATGTGATACATAGTTAACAGGTTGTCCAAATTAGATTTGCTCTTTGATAATGTTACCCATGAATTCAAAATGTTCCTTTTAAGCAGTTGTTAGTGACTACAATCACCCTCAACACCATGGTACCAGCTCAGTGTTCCCCTTTTTCTGTCTTCATTTCTTTCTGTCTTGTTTTCATTCATTCTAAAGCAGTTACTCCTGAGATGAAATTTTTATTTCCAATTGTCACATTTGATTTGCTGTATAGCTTCCCTGTTTATGGAATTTTATGAGTAATTACATTTGAAATCACTGTCACAATTTTCAGACAAATAAGAAACTTTGTCTGTATTCCCACATTTTATTATGCCAAATGTGAAGATAGCACTGTAATTCTCCTGAACAAAGCTAAAACCCTTAATCCTTCAAGAATTACATAATGTAAATGTGTGTGTGTGTCTGTATGTATGTGTGTGTGTGTGTGTGTGTCCCTTAGGTGAAGTTGATGGCATTGTTCTTTGCATCTATACATGCCAAGATACTGCTTGCGCTGCTGCTGCCGCCCAAGTATCATGGTGCACCACCTCAAATGGTATCATGTTTGTCTTGATGAATTTTTATCAGATCTATTCCACAATAATTATGTCTTTTGAGAGAATTGTTGAGGTATGATTCAAGTTGATAGGCTGTTTGAGAAGTGGTTAAATGTAGCCATGAAGTTTGTGGCATGTGGACAAGAATTGTATTGGTTAAAAAAAAAAAAAAAAAAAAAAAGTAGACTGCCTTATTCAAGCTATGATATAAGTATGCCAGCACAAGCAAATTGGCTTGCATCTACCCACGCTGAATTACAGACCTAGGCACAGTGGGGAAAGAGCATGCATTCAGCATTATCTGGGTGGATGGAAGCTACACATTTCCTACAGTTAATACCAGCACCTTTATTTTTTTTATTTATTTATACATATATATATTTATATATTTTTTGTGTTGACTTATGTGTTGTAGATATATTTCATCATCAAATTAAATGTTTACTATTTTGTACTTTGATGTAATTTAGATATAACTGGTTAACTGCTGTTAGATCACTTTAGAACTAAGATAAAGAGATCAATTCTAGAATGATTTGTATGACATCTAATTTAGGGAGTCATTGTCTGCTATAACTTTTTTCCAAGGTTTAGATGAAAAATATAAGAAATCTAACCATGGTGAACTAGAGTTATACTTACAGAATCATAACTTTTATTTTATTTTTTGTGGTTGATTTTGTTGCAGACTCGTCCAATAGCGGGGGTGATGGAATGTTCTCTATGATGAAGACTGTTCCAGGAAGTGGGGGCATGCCAGGGGTAAGTTCATTGTAGAAAAACTGTAATAGTAGATTTTCGTAGTTTTATGGTTATCAACATTCTTGTCATGCAGTGATGAAACCATTCACTTCCATGATTCTTGGGCATTTTTAATGTATTATGAAATGCATTGGAATTTCAGGAGTTTCCCCTAGGGGGTGGCCCTGATGGTCCTATGGGACCAATGGGTCCTAATGCAATGGGTCCAGTAATGAATGGTGATGGTCTAGATGGAATGAAGAACTCTCCTGCCAATGGTCCTGGTACTCCGAGAGATGATGGTCAGGGCATGGAGGGATACAACTTGGGAGGCTTTGGGCCCTCAGATAGTGTAAGTGTGGAAGGGCAGTTCCACCCAAGCATTCATCTGCAGGGACGCTTTGGCTAGAAGGCTGCAGCTGCCGACTGACAAGCTGCCCGCCCGTTTATGCTGCTGAGCTACAGGCAGTAGTGTGGCAGGTAGGCGTGGCAAGACCCTGAGGTGTGCCAGCCTTCTTGCTAAAGCATCCCACTACTAGACCCTAAGCAGACTTTGGGGGTGAGGCTGTGCAGAGCTGGAAATTATTATCACCTTCAGTGTTGGAGTCATACACCATCTAAGAATTAAACTCAGAAAAAAGAGACTTGGCTTTCATAAATGGTTTGGGTAGTGATTTGCATTTAGTTGAAAGAAAATGCAGTCAGACCCGCAGGGCGCACTGCATACATATTCCCTCTGCACTACCCTTCCCTTTCAGCTCTTGTTCCTTTTGCCATTAGCAGATTGGACCTTGGATCTTGTGTTTTATCAGTAGAATTGTCATAGTCTTTTATTTAGTTGAGCCCCTGAGTTTGTTTTATTAGCCTTTACCTATACTGACCTTTAGATTTTAATTCAAGTGTGAAGCTACTTTACTTTTTGTGTGTGATTAACATGCCTTAGAAGCCACTGTCCCTTGGGCAGTGCGCCTTATTGCGGCCCCATCTTGACTCTTTTCAATTTTATTAGGACTTAAACAGCCGCGAAAGCACCTTAGGCATCATTTGAAAGCAGGCGTGACAATGGTTGCGTGAGGACCAAGTTAGAGTGCCACTTGTGAGTATCGTGCGCGACGCTCCTCTCCTCCCTGGTGTGGGCTCCTCCTGTCTCTGTTCATCACACTGTCAACACTGTACACACTCTCATCAGCCAGCAGCCACAGCAGGCCCAGCCACCACAACCACCACACCGCTGCGTTCATCTTGTCCGCTTCTTGACCACAACCCCTGACAGTCACCATCACTGCTACTGCCTGCCTGCCCCTTCCTGTGGCTGTCCCCTTGCAAGGCTGACAATTCAAATTACAGCACAACTGTGGCACCTTGTGAATAATTCTTATAACTTGGTTTGAATTGATTAGAAAAGTGATTATTTGGTGCAACTTTTTCTTTTTATTTATTATTTTTTATTATTTTATTTATTTATTTATTTTTTTATTTTTTATTCAGTACATTTTACTGTATTGGATAGTCACTTCATAATTAACTTGAAAGGTAGTCCTTAGCCTTGCAGGGGAGGTGGGGGCTGTGGCAGGGGCATAAGAAGTGAACTACATGCAGCTATTGAGGTGTGGTGGAGTCGTAGTGGAGTGTTTGGTGTACAATAATTGGTGGAGTGGTCTGGTAGCAAGACTGTGCCACTCAGTACACTGTGTAGGACTCTTGGTGCATGGCTCTGTAGCTCTGGTGGGTGCAAGGGTGACCAGCACCCAGGGTTGCTTGGTTGGTTGGTGGAGGGATGTAAATGTAAACATTGCTGGGATGCACCTTCTGCTTAAACAACAATAAAGTCAGTTATACCCCAAACATTTAAATATTTAACCTTATGTTATTTGTTGCATTTATGTTTTTGTTATGTGAAACCTTGATGTTCATTTTATGGTCGTGTTTGATGAGATGCCTAATTGGTTCATGTTGCTTTTAGTTTTTGTTATCTCAAGGAGGTGGGAGGAGCAGTGTTGTTCTTGATGGAAGTTGCATCCTTATAAGGATTAGGTGAGGAGACCTTACTTGTATTGGTTGACACACAAATCCTGGCTGTGTAGATGTCAAGACTTTTGTTTGTCATCATCTGGGGTCTAACCAGGGAAAGCAGGAATACAATTTCAGTTTTTAAGACGTGATTGCACACTAAACCTCATTGCTACACTTCACAAGGATATGCACAGATACACTTGCATAGACTAAACAAGAATTTGCACTGAAATAAAGCAAAGTAGTATGATATTTTTGAGGTCAAATCCTCACACCATACATTATTTAAAACTTAAACATGGACTTTTTTGTAACTCCCATTTATGATTGTTTACACTTTGAGAATTCACCTGCATTAATACATTGTGAAACTGCCTCACATGCACTTGTGTATGATTTGAAAATGTCACGCTTTTGCATTACACATTTTGAAATTAGTACATCTGTTCGGAATTTGCAATACAAATACTGTACGTATTATCCTGTTAACTACTTGTACATGGTTTGAAACCACCTTTCTGCTAGATTTTGCATCTCAAACAAATGAAGTCAAAATACTAAGAATTTCTTCTGTATACAGTGAGTCAGCCATATATATAAAGACAACAAAATGATTTTAGTCAAATAAGGTGAAAGTTAAAACCTTCATTATTGTATATTAAGCCTTGATTTATCTTTCCCCTCATGTACTGTCATTGTTATTCAATTTTAGATACACAGCTTAAGCTATCATGTTTATATACTTATTCAAATGACCATTTTATGTATAAGTATTAAATAATTAATTTTATTTGACCACTAAAAAAATATTAATGATTAGTTCACCAAATCAGAATTACTAACAAGAAAATTGGCATCCATGAGTTAATGCCATTTGTTTTGTTTGTCACTGTATCAGTTATTTTGAATATTTTCATTTGTAATTTTAGTCTTGATTAAGTGCAGAGAACCTAGAAAGTTTGCGTCACTTTTGAAGACCTTTTATGTAGTCAAGATTTGAATAAAGAAAACTAAGATGCCGATGAAATACACACATACATACACAAACACAAATTGGAGGGAGGTACCTAGTGGGGTCCCACAGGGTTTGCCAAGTGCTGGCACCCATAATGTTCCAGACATATTAATGACATGATGGTTGTGAGAAGTAGTTACACAAAACTAATTGCAGACAGTGCCAAGACAATGAAAACAGTAAGAGATGAAGAAAACTGCAAATTGCCTCAGAAAAATCCAGACAAGATTTATGATTGGCATCAGGTATGGAAAAATAATTTCAATGGAAATAACATAGAGGAAATGGCTGAAATTATGAAGAGGCCATCACAAAATTATACAAAAGGAAATGAAACAATTATGAAAGAGGAAGAAGCCCTACAAAGTCACTCAAAAAGAGATTTAGGAGTTATGAAAGAGGAGGAAAAGACCTAGGAGTTTTAGTTATGAAAAGTTTGTCAATCATAAAAAACATTAATGATCAATGTACTCTCGGACCACAAAATTAGTACTTCAAAATCACCCACCAAATCTCTAGACCATCAAATTCCACCAGACATCAGCCCTATAGAGAAATACATCCCACAACAAACAAGAATCACATTGGCACAGCCTTGTTCAGGTCACCATCCAGCCACAAAGTATTGCCAGCACAGAATAGGTCTAGCTATAGAAATAAATTGCCCCATTTACAATAATCACAAAGATGCTAAACATCTCATCCTACATTGCCCCATTGTAGCCTTACCCTGACAGCTGCACAATATATCTTCCTTGAGTGATTTGTGTGCCAGTTTTGGTGGCTATTACTGGTTACCTAGGCCCTGTGGATCTCCTTCAAGAGAGATCTGGGGCAATGGATTGATTGATTGAATATATATTAACAAAATAACAGAAAAGACATGAAGTTGTTGAGGAACAAGAGTATGATAGCATTCCATAGCATGAGCATAGATACAAAAAAGCTCAAGAAGATTCAGATATACCCCAAACTGGAATGTATTAGTGTGGTGTCCAGTAAAGTTGACTGATCATGAGGAAGGACTAGTTGAGCTGGAAATACCCAAATTGGAAAAAAGATGTGCTGTGATTACTGTCTTCAGATCCATTAAAGGAGTAGATATAATTGACAAAGATCTCTTAGTTTGGAACAGAAAAACAAAGAACATGGAAAACTAAAAAATACAAGTTGTATGAAGGATATTAAGAAATGCATTTTTGTACAGATTTAGTGATATTTAAAATAACCTGGAAGAAGAAATAGTCCAGTCAGACAATGTAAATATAATGTCAAATTTAATCAATGAAGGAACAGAGATGGGACTCTATTAGTGTAACTTTTATCCTATATATTACAATTAGGAAAACACACACACACACACACACACACACACAAAATTGGTTCACAGCCTTGCAGATAAACTGAGCAAGGAGAGACTAGAAGTACTGACCTGTCATTAAAGGAATGAAGAGAAATAAATTACTTGATTGTAGTGTTAGGTCATGGAAGGGAGTAGACAGAGATCTCTTGGTTTGGGATGGAAAGGGATCTTAAGGTCAAAGAACTAAATTAAAAAAGATCACATGTCTGAAGGACATGAAGAAGTACCTTTATCCATACAGATGCATAAACTCCTGGAACCATAAATGAATTTTCAACCAAGATATAGTAAATGCAGATTAAGAGACAGGACACCTTAAGTTTAGCTTATTTCTTGTAAACTACCATTAGGTACACAGGATTAGAAATTGCCTATGCAAATATTGATGGATTGATATCAACAAAATTTGAAATAAAAGGCTACCTAAAGGAGAATGAACAAGGTCTAGCATGCTTTGCCAAATCCAAACTTAATGAAAATTTTGATGTTCAGGTGGGTGAGGGAAAGTATGATGTGGTGGAAAGACAGGAGAGGGAACATGGGAAGTGATATAATGATAGCAGTGAAAAAAAAACATCATTATGTAAATGAGAGAAGGGGCTGAGATAATGAACATAAGAATCATAAGCGAGGGGGTGGAAAAAGAGGCATGCATCACACCAAAAAATTCAATAAAACATAAAATAAAGGAGAGTACAAAGAATTACCAAGAAACACAGCCAAGTAACTGTAAAGAGTCAATGAAAATAGAGAGAGGTAATATGAAGTTAAGAATAGGAGACTGAAATGAAAATTCCTGAAGCAAGATTCTGATGATTATAGCAGTGAACAATATAATGATCCAGTGGGTTAAGGAACTAAAAAGATGTAGAAGGGAAGATATACTAACAAGATTGAATTGCATTTTAACAAAAGAATGTGATATGATTGAAACATAGTGCTCAGTAGGAAAGAGTAATCATGTGGTAATTAGAATTATGTTGGAAGTAGGAGGAGACCAAAATAAGAGGGGAAATATACTCCACTGAGAAAATTTAACTAGATTAAAGTGAAACTAAAGAAAGAAAAGAAGTGGGCTATCTGAACTGAAGCTGACAACATAGTGGAAAAGTATGCACTAAAGATGAGTGGGAGAGTTGTGAGAAAAAAGATTGGCTCAATAAAAGACGTGCAGTGATAATACAAAAGAGACGGCATAGGAGGGGTGGCAAAGAAAAAATCTATAAATGAAATAATGAATAATACATAACTAGAGTTGAATATACAGGAATACGAATGGAAGAGGGAAAGAACTTTGAGAAGGATGTAATTGACATGTGTAAGGGTCTGTCTAAACTGCTCTTCAGACATGGGAATGGTAAGCTGAAGCATAGGGAAGGAATATTAAAATTGTAAGTTCAGGGTGGTATATTAAGAGACAAGAATGCAAGCTTCCAACCAGTATTTATTAAAAGGGTGTTGGGAGAGGAAATGTGATAAACAGCCTAACAGTGGAATTACATAAAGGATTTAAATTACTGGAAGTGAGAAATGCTTCATGACCAGAAGATATCAAATGGATATGGACAGCATAGAGAACAGTTAGTGGGTAAAGTACATCAATGATTGCATGTGCTCTGGAAGAGGGGAAAGGTCCCCCTAGGATGGGTGAGGAAAGGTGGAAACTGCCCTTATGATGTGGGCATTACTGCCTCTTCGAGAGCAGTGGCACTACATACAGGAATCTCTGGTTGCTATAGAATGTCTTAGAATTCAGAAACATGTCATAAAATATGTTTTAGAGTAAATTTAAACAAAAACCTTGACCCCCAAAGATTAATTTTAAAAATTTATTAGGAGAGCATATGCATAATGAGGAATCTGATTAGATTTTATTTATTTTGATGAGGAAATGATGAAAATGTTAAT
The DNA here is from genome assembly GCF_046742065.1 of Oratosquilla oratoria. Lineage (NCBI taxonomy): Eukaryota > Metazoa > Arthropoda > Malacostraca > Stomatopoda > Squillidae > Oratosquilla > Oratosquilla oratoria. The sequence goes on from NC_134798.1 coordinate 9,732,243, forward strand.
AACCTTGTATCTTGGCAAAGTCTGGAGTATATAGTGGTGCTGCAGAATTCCTATGATTTGGAAGATATAGGAAGTGGAAAGGTGTCAACAAGATTAGCACTAGGTGGGAAGATGCCAGAATAGAAAGCAGTGACCAGCAAATTATCACAAGGTTCATTGCAAGCACCTGCAAAGTTTCTTATCTAAGTTAATGACATGATGGAAGGCATAAGTTATGGTAACATGTTTCCAGGTGATACAAAGGTCAGGAGAAAAGTGGAGAACAAGTAGGACTGTCAATTATTGCAAAAATATTTAGGCACTAAGCATGGAGCCAAGAATAGTATTGGAAATGGACACAAAGATGGATACAAAGAGCACAAATCAAATTGGTTCTCAGCCTAGGAGATAAACCATACGAGGAGAGACTGAGAGCATTAAAAGAAAAAAAATTACAGTGTTAAGGTTGCCAAAAGGGTAAGATTACATAGTCAAAAGAGATCTCTTGATTAGGAATGGGAGGGTTTTAAGAGGTCATGAGAACAAATTGGAAGAGCTATTAAATAAAAAGTGAAATAAATGTCTAAAGAATGTGAAGAAATACAGGTTTCCATAGAGATGATAAAGTAATTGGAGTAGCATAGAAGGATATAGATATAGCCCGAGGTGGAACAATATATGAATTTAAATCAGTGTTATAATTGGAGAAGAAAATGTAAAAGGTGCAGATGGAAAGATGATAATGGAAGAGAAGGCAGTAAGAGGAAGATGGGCAGAGTATTTTAAGGAGTTGCTAAATGTGAAGGAGGATAGGGAGGAAAAGCTAGTTGCAGTGGGAAGCGTTATCACAGTCATTTTGACTGATGAGTGAGGAAAAATTAGCAAAGATGAAGTGAAGTCAGTTGTTAAAAAGAGGAGAGAAGGTGAGGCACCTGGGTTGGATGGGTGTCATGCAGAATGTAAAAAAAAAAAGGAGGTAGTGATGGTGGACTGGCTGGTGAGATTATTTAATGTTTGAAGAGAGGGTAGAGTGCCAGAAAACTTGGGGAGTGCCTGTACAGTTCCACTTTACAAGGGAAAAGGGGACAAGTGTGAGTGTAGTAGTTTCAGAGGGATCTGTTTGTTAATTGTAGTTGGGAAGGCTTATGGGAGGGTTTGAGTAAGAGGATTAGGAGAGGAACAGAGGGAGTAATTGGTGAGGAACAGTGTGGGTTTAGGACGGGTTGTGTGGATCAGATTTTTGTGGTAAGACAGATATGTGAGAAAGCTTCAGGGAAAAGTAAGGATGTTTTTTTAGCCTTTATGTATTTGGAAAAGGCTTATGGGAGGCATTGCAGATATATGGGGATGGTTAAAGAAAATTGAGAAAAGTGGGAGATAAGTCAGTTGTTTGCCGATGACACTGCGCTTGTAGCAAGATCAGAGGAAGGATTGAGGAAGTTAGTGACAGAGTTTGGGAAGGTGTGTGAAAGAAGGAAGTTGAAGATAAATGTGGGTAAAAGTAAGGTGATGAGATGTACAAGGTGAGAAAGTAGTAGCAGACTGGAAGTGAGCATTAAGGGAGAGAGAGAGACTGGAGGAAGTGGATAGTTTTAGATACTTGGGTATGAATGTGGTGGGAAAGGGAGTGGAGGTGGAGGTAGAATGTAGATTGAGAGAAGCAAGTAAATGACTTGGGTGACTAAAAAGTGTAATGAGAAATAGACCTTTGGGAATGGATGCTAAGAGGAGGTTGTATGAAGGAGTGATTGTCCCAACAGCATTGTATGGGACAGAAACATGGAACATAAGAGAGGAGTTTGAATGTGTTTGAGATGAGGTGCTTGAGAAGTATGATAGGGGTTACTAGGCAGGATAGAGTGAGAAATGAGGTGGTGAGGAAGAGGATGGGGGTGGAAAGGGAGTTGGGAGATAGGGTTGATGAAGTAGTATTAGGATGGTTTGGACACATGGAAAGAATGAGAAGAAAGATTAGTAAAAGAGGTGTGGAAGGCAGAGATAGGAGTGAACATGAGGGGGTGACCGAGGATGAAATGGATGGATGGGGTGAAAGAGGCATTGGGAAAGAGGGAAAGTCTGTTGAGAAAGGATGGGAGAAGACAGAAGGTAGGGGTGAATGGAGAATGGTTGTGTATGGATGATACTGGGATGCATGACAGGGAATGGGGGGTGAGGAAGTATGTGTTAAAAATAAATTGACGTAGACCAAAGGGATTAATCCCAGTCTTCTCCATTTCTGCATGAGGGGACAGAGAGAGCGGAGGTTGCTGATTTAATGAAGTGGCCTTGCTGTGGATGTGCTGTGTCTTGAGATACTGCATTAACTCGGGGCAGTGGATGAAATGCAGGGATGATCTGTCATCCAGGAGGAGCCAAGATAAGAGGGAGGGAGGGGGTGGATGGGAGTGGCGTATGTGGGGATGGAATGGGTGGGAGTGGATTTTATGCCTTTGTTTTTTGGCTGCCTCCCTTGTAAGGGGGAAAGCCTTTGGTTGTATGTACAGTTGGAGAATAAAGATAGAGCCAAAGTTGGAACCGTACTTGGATTTGAAGCTTGTTATGATACTAGGAGAGTAAGAGACAAGACCCCATGAGCATTGCTTCTTTCCTGTATACTGTAGTTGTGTAAACACACACACACCACACATACATACACACACACATTCACACACCAAAGGCCTTCCTTTTATAAAGGGGGTGGCACATTCCCTTTTCATACACAAAACACTTTAAATGCTCCCACTATCTCAACACGTCATTGACAAAGGATCATCCTTGTCTCCTGCTACAATGTGTAGGTCAAGGGCAATTTAGTGAGATACAGCATTTCTTCAGCAGGGCCCAATAGCCAGAGCTAGTTTACCCCCATTTCTTTATCAGTGGTAACCCTCTCAAAACAATTTATGAGAGAAAAGAGAATATCTCTTCAGGTTGCATAATCTTTTCATCCAGTCACTTGTATCTTTTTCACTCTTCCATACTTGAGACATTCAGTATGCATCCAAAGCCCTGTTCCACCCATCTGTTCATTTCATTCATGACATATTAATGCAAATTGTAGCCTCAATTTTCACTGACTGGAAACCTACTGTCCCACAGTGGTTAGTAGTGGTGCCTCCTACAGATCTTGCTCTTGTCAGTAAGAGACATTGGCCTGGTGTCTTGTGTTGTATTAGTGTGAGTCAGTTTTTGTGTCATAAGTTGGTGGGAGGAGGAGGAGGAGGAGGGGAGCAAATGTTTATTGTCAGCTCTCCTTGTGTCATAGAAAGTGGAGGAATGGTTATCAAAATTAATAGAGATATATCTCCTGTCTGATCTGGAGACAGGTTGCCATGTACCTCCATACAGAGGTGAAGATATTGATATACAGAGAAAATGAACATCAGGGAGATGATTGTCATCAATGCCACCCTTGTAGCACTACCTCATGCAAGCTTCCATCATTGGTCCCATGACTGATAAGGACAGAATGAAGAACATACATATACCAACGGCTTTTTATCCCTTACAAGGGAGGTAGCCAAGGTCAAAGGCATAAATCCACTCCCACCCATTTCATCCCCATATACTCCACTCCCTCCGTCTTTTCTTGGCTCCTTGGATGACGGGTCATCCCTGCATCTCACCCACTGCCCTGGGTCAGAAGCAATGTAGCAAGACACAGCACATCCACATGACACCCCCCCCCCCTATCCTGTCATGCAGGAAATGAGATGGGGAGAAATCCCTTCAGGCTGTCAAAATATCATTCACATATACTCCCTCACCCCAACCCACTCCTTTCCATCCATCACAACATTATACATACACTATTCTCCACTCATCCCTGTCTTCTCCCTTCCTTCCTCAACAGACATTCCCCTCTTTCCCAATGCCCCTTTTACCCATCCATCCATCTCATCCTTGGTTGCCCCATCATGTTCACTCCTTCCACCTCTGCCTTCCATACCCTTTTTACTAATCTTCTCCACTCATTCTTTCCATGTGTCTAAACCATCCTAATACTCTTTCATCAACCCTATCTCCCAACTTCCTTTCCACCCCCTCTCTCATCCTTACCTCCTCATTTCTCACTCTATCCAACTTAATAACCCCAACCATACTTCTCAGGCATTTCATTTCAAACACATTTAAACTCATCCTCACTTATGTTCCATGTTTCTACTGCATACAGTGCTGTCAGCACAATCACTCTTTCATAGTCTCCTCTTTGTATTCATTCCCAAATGTCTATTTCTCATTACACTTTTTAATTCCCCAAGACATTTACTTGCTTCTCTCAATCTTCATTCTACCTCTACTCCTCCTTTTCCCACCACATTTGCTGCCAAGTATTTAAAGCTATGCAATTCCTCCAGTCTCTCTCCCTTATACTCGCTTTCAATTTGCTGCCATCTCCCCTTGTACATCTTATCACCTTACTTTTACCCACATTTATCTTCAACTTCCTTCTTTTGCACACCTTCCCAAATTCTGTCATCAACGTCCTTAATTTCTTAAGAACAAAGAAACTAAATGTAATAATACTAGAAGATAGAGATGGGATCAGTTCATACATCAAGGAGAAACAATTCACACACAAAAAAGGATCTGCAAAGACATTTTTAGAAAAAGAAGGCATAGGCAAATTACAGGTGTAAGGGAAGGAATAAGTACAACTTCCCAAGTAGAACAGTAGAAAGGTGGAATAAATTGCCACCCAAAATAATAGAGGCCCAAGCTGTGAGAGATTTAAAGAAGAGATATGCTGACTACAGAAGCATAAATGAATAGCAAAGAAAAAAAAAAAAAAGGAAAATTAATAGAGGGTTGTTGGGTGACTGTTATAAAGCCAGGAAATGGAAAGGGGAAATAACAAACACATGTTACCACACTATTCAAGATTTTAAGTAAAAACCTTATACTGAAAGATACAGACGGGTCACCACGAGCATAGCTCCCTTCTTGTATAATACAACTAGGTAGATACAGATGACTACACACAGCATAAGAACATGTGATAGCAGGCAGGGTCAAGTCTAGAATGAAATACAGCACTGAGCACACTTGAAGGTTCAAAGCAGTTAGTGACCAGATTAAAGAGATGGGATGCAGTGAATAAGATATACAAACTTTACATACACATACAAACAAACATGCATACATGAAACCACTGGAAGTATATAAGAGATTATATATTTTTTATTAATATTAGCTATTCAGAGGTATGTAAAAGATTAATCAGGAAGTTAAGATAAGTTCAGTTATTATTGTGCTCTTAATTATATCAGTTTTCACCCACAAGGAGCTAAGATAAAAGGGAAAGCAAATGGTTGTGGGATGGCTGTATGCCTTGTATGGCTACCTCCCTAACAAGGGGATGAGATCTTTGGTATATGTATGTATTTATTGTCAAAATATGGAGTGCAAGTAAAAGTATTTCATTGACAAAAATAGATGCAGGATTAAATTGAACTTGTTCATGGCACCATAATACTTAGTTTTAAGTACAGTTTACTTCATTTCCACCAGGTGCACTTTCCATCAGGACCGAAATGATTGTGTCGCAATATGTTTGTTTTTAAGTGGTGTTTTCTTGACTCGGTACATTCTTAGCTGCTGTCTCATGTAGGGAAATGTCCTTATGCTTTGTCCTATGTGTGGGAATTGTACAAAATATTTGAAAAATTGTGTGTGCTTTTTTTCATGGAGGTGTGTACATTCTGCTTTTGTGTGGATTTTTAAATGTCTGCAGTGTTGAGAAAAAAGAAAAGAGTGAATATTGGATATGAATGTGAATAGTTTGAAATGAAATGGTGTGTAAAAGGAGAGCATTGTGTTTTGTTGTTGGTGATACCCTCGTGTGTGTGTGTGTGTGTGTGTGTGTGTGTTGAAACACTTGTTATGTATGCTTGGTTAAAAGAAATAAGGTGCCTTCATGCGTGTCCATTTGTGGCATTTGATATAGAAAAAGAAGTCATTGTGGCAATGAAAATAAGGTAGGCTGTTCAGGGTCCACACGCAAGCAGGAATGTCCAATTTTTTATGTTCTTTGGTTTCGAACATTTGACATTGATCATTTTAGTTTCAGATGTTCCTTTGGATTTAAAAAAAAAAAAAAAAAAAAAAAAATGATGAGGTGCCTCAGATGACTGGCATGGACACTAGAAAAATTATGAATAAAGGAAAAAAAATTAGATTGAAAACTGGAAAGGCATACCAACTGAAAGCTGGTAACAGTTCCATAAGGGGCTGTAAATTTTGGGGGCTCCTGCAAGAAAGATCCAGGACTGTGAGTTGGTTGAAAATGTAATACACAAGTAACAAATAGGGAGGGATCATTGATTAGTTTTTACTTGTGTTAGCCCCCTTACCTCCATCAGGAGATGCAGCCCTGAGGTGATGACATGCAATTTCTGGACTGGACCCAAGATCTCTCACTCTCAACTTAACTGTATTTCTTACACCTTGTACATGTGGAGAGTTGACAGCTGGTGAATGCTACTACTTTCAGCCAGTGACATGGAAACAGTCTTACACCAATACCACACACAACAGTCCAGATGATGTGGTGCTGGTGAGAGATAATGAAAAAGGCCTCTTAAACTGAGAGATTTGTGAAAGGAGGAAACTGGTTGCAAAATTCAACAAGAGTAAGATGATGAAAATGGGAATGATGAGGAGGATCAAACAGCATCTTGAAAGAGGTTGAGGAATGGAGCATAGAATGCTGGATGCTAGAAAGGCAGATGGACACTAAAGAAAATCTGGTAGAGACTAAAATATTGTCATTTGTGGAGATGGTTAAGAGAGGAAACCCACATTGCAAAGTAGCTTGTTGGAATGTGGTAATAGCAGTAGAAATTAGCCATGTTAAGTGTTGTCAGGATGGTGGATAGATATGAGACAAAGTAAATAATGTAGAGGGTGGTAAAGGAACTAGAACTAGATGGTATGAATATATGAAGGGAATGGAAATGGATGAGCAAAAAAGTACAAAATAGGCATGGAAGGAAGGGAAGGGTGTGAAAAACTTAAAAGAAGTTAGGTGGAAATGCAGTTTTTGATGCATCCCAGGAGAATGGTGAAGAAGCAGATGTGGTGGTGCATGCCAGGGAGAAATGCAGGGAAGGATACATGAGGGGAGAGATGTCAGAAAATGAAGAGATATAGCATAAGAATATTTGAAGTATAGGTAGGTATAAAGAAAGGTGAAAGTGGCAGCAGACTGGAAGTGAGCATTAAGGGAGAGAGACTGGAGGAAGTGGATAGTTTTAGATACTTGGGTGCGAATGTGGCAGGAAAGGGAGGAGTGGAGGTGGAGGTAGAATGTAGATTGAGAGAAGAGAGTAAGTGCCTTGTTGGATGAAAAAGTGTAATGAGAAAGACATTTGGGAAGGGATGCTAAGAGGACACTGTATGAAGGAGTGATTGTGCTGACAGCACTGTATGGGGCAGAAACATGGAACATAAGAAAGGAAGAGAGGAGTTTGAATGTGTTTAAGATGAGGTGTCTGAGAAATATGATGGGTAACTAGGCTGGATAGAGTGAGAAACGAGGTGAGGAGAAGAACGGGGGTGGTAAGGGAGTTGGGAGATATAGTGGATGAAAGGTGTGTTGGGATGGATTGGACACGGAAAGAATGAGTGAAGAAAGACTAGTAAAAGAAATGTGGAAGGCAGAAGTGGGGGTAGTGAACATGAGGGGGGCAACCAAGGATGAGATGGATGGATGGGGTAAAAGGGGCTTTGGGGAAGAGGGGAATGTCTGTGGAGGAAGGATTGGAGAGGACAGAAGACAGGGGTGAATGGAGAATGGTTGTATATGGATGAGGTTGTGATGCATGAGGTGGGATTGGTGGGGGATAGGGGGTGAGGTAGTATGTGTGAGCAAAATTTGACGGAGCCCAAAGGGACTTCTCCCCGTCTTCTCATTTTCTGCATGGGGGACGGAGAAGGGGGGGTCGCCGATTTTATGAAGCTGCCTTGCTGTGGATGTGCTGTGTCTTGCGACACTGCTTCTGACCCAGGGCAGTGGACAAGACTCAGGGATGATCCGTCATCCAGGAGGTGCCAAGATAAGAGAGAGGGTGGAGGGGAGTGGAGTGTATTAGGGATGGAATGGGTGGGAATGGTTTCTATGTCCTTTTTTTTTCTACCTCCCTTGTAAGGGGGAAAAAGCCTTTGGTATATATATATGTATCCTTATGTTAGTTTTGCATTATATAAGTTAGAGGAAATTAGTTCTTTGGTTTTTGGAGCAAGGTAACCAGTCAAAAATGGGCATATATTATTGGTGAAGAGTGTAGATTTGTGTGTATAATGTATGAGGTGGATAATGAAAAAGGAAAGAAAGAAGAAAAGGGTGATGAGGGAGAGAGAACTAAAAGAGGAAGAGGAGGAGACAAGAGTGATGAATAGACTTAAAAAAGGAAAGAAAGGAAAGGTGGAGAAAATATAGCATTGAAGGAGAATGGCAACCTTTTATGAACAAACTCTTGCAAAGTGCATAAATGGAAGAAAGGCAAAAGAAAAATGAGTGGATAGATATAGAGGTAAGATTGGGAGAAAAAAAATATACTTTACATTTGAAATATAATAATTGTAAAAGTGAGGAAGACAATAAAAGTAAAGTAAAAAGTAAAGGTGAAGGGAAGTAAAAAATGAGGACAAATCTCAGGAGGAGGCAGTGAAAGCAAGGGGTAGATCAGGGAAAAGATGGATAGGGTGAATGAGGTTATAAGAGCACATGGTCAGGGTGTCTGCAAGCATAAATGTGTGTAATTGAAAGGAAGTTTGAGAAGAATGTATAGATAGATGATGGCCTGTGCTGTGAAGGGATTATACAGATGATAAAATGGCAATATTGTTTGGGAAGAAATATAATGTCTTAGTATAATGTAAGCAGAAAGGAATGAGAAGGAGAAGAATGTTCCTCTCTTTTGCCTACCCACCTTATTTGTGGTTAATGGCTAAATGGATGGCAGATGATAATAAAGAAGATTTTATATGAATCCAAACTGCCATGGAATGAATTCATCTGTAGAGATCCTATGAGTACTCCTCTTGCTAGTTCAGTACTCTGATTTTCACCTATCAAAATGCTTAATTTTTCCAAGTATTTTGTTAATCAAGTTTTATTATACATTAAGTTTTTACAATCTATATAATGTAAAACCAAGATAAGAGGGAGGGAGGAGGGTGAATGAGAGTGGTGTATGTGGGGTGGGTGGGAGTGGATTTTATGCCTTTGTTTTTTGGCTACCTCCATTGTAAGGGGGGAAAAGCTGTTGGTATATGTATGTATGTATAGCTATCTATATAGCTAGAGCTTTTTCCCCATTGTAAGGGTAGCTAAGTCAGATGCACATAACTATTCCCAACCATTTCACTTCCCTCCACTTCTGTCTTGGCTCCTTATGGATGAGGGGTCATCCCTGCATCCGACAACTGCGGAATTACCCTCCCTTCCACCCTATCCACCTTATCTTGTTTTTCCCTCCCCCTATACTCTTTCCCACTCTACCATCTAGAAAATATCTGTGCGAGTACTTAATTCAGAATTTGGTTAACTTCATTGTGTTCTATAAATGGAGGTTTTTATCTGAACATACTAGGAATTATTGCACATTAATGTTAAGAATTGAGTGTTGCAAAGACGATGAGTTGCTTAGCTTCAAAAGACTTAGTATTATTTAATTTGATGGTTGACCTCCAGATAACACAGCTGTGATTGGAATTTATGGTCATCAAGTGTTATCCTAAAGGGAGTGCACAGTTGCCAAGTAATACTTTTAGACAAATTTTGACGACTTAAAAAGTGGTCATGATTGCATCATTTGTATGGTTGATTGTACCTGACAGTGTTACTATTCAGTTACACATAGTGACAGTAGTAGTAATAGAAGTAGCAGTAGTAATGATAATAGTGCAGTGCTTTCCATATTTGATAGCTATTTATAGTACAGAATTTTATTGCTATGAATGTATTTTATAGTAGTTTGGTAGATTTACGAATATGTTAAAGGAGTCATAAATAGATATTCAAGAATTAGCCTGCAGGACTTGCATTTTTCAAGTGTTCTCTGTCGTAATTACAATACTGTGTACCAAGACATTTAGTACATAGTTATATGTAGTCACTATTATAGGGATTGTAGGGACATCCTTAGTGGAATAGCCACAGCATTTATTTTTGTCAGAAACAAATCTCTACTCACAGAAAAATGCTGGACCACTTCTTTACTTTTGCTGAATTTCCTTTGTACTGCCTCCTTGAATCTCTCCTAAACCACTCCCAAAGTCTCCTGTTCAATATCCTATAAATGTTATAGAAGGCAACTGAGTAGAATAGAGAGGGGGTTAGGAGTTCTTCTCTGTAAGTTGTATATGAGAAGAAAGATGGATGAGCATTGAGTGAAACTAAACTGAAAGGGAAAAGTGAATTTGAATTTGGGAGTAGGGTAGGTAGTGCATTGGGAGTGAAAAGAGACTGGGAGTGAAGGAGTGGTTACATTGGGAATTGGAGGTGTGTGTGTGTGATTGAATAGAAGAGTCATCAAATGTGGAATGTAAACACCAGCACTGCATTACAAGAAGATAAAAAAAAGAGAATATATATATATATATTATACACATTATCATGCCTAGAGTTAAAAGTGCTCAATGAAATTCAACATTGATGATTTAAGGTGCAACTAGACAAGTCAGAAGAGGATATGAATATCCAACAAGCATTGTGAACCAAATAATTACTGGTATGTAGAAAGAAGATCCCTTCCAAGTAACAATCAGTCTGTTGCCCTTAGGTAATCAGTAATCAGGAATAGAAAGGACGATCCCAAAGACACAACTTTTTTAACATGTACATGGTGAACACTTGCCTCAGCAAATTTATTTCTGTCTTTTGTTTACTGTCTAGTGATTTACAGGTTTTTGTTGACCATGTAGTCAAAAGACCTGTTCTGTATGGGTAACCCCGGAGAGATTTTCATCTAGTCAACATAGCTCCTGTACCGCTTTATCTATCCATCAGTGTGAAGGTGTTAGCTCTTGAAAAGGTGTAGCATATATTCTCATAAAATTCTCACCAAGATTACATTAGGTTTCAAATTTTTTAAATCTTTTGTGTTTCACAATTATATGAAAATTCTCAAACTATGTTTATTTACCAAATTGTATAGGAAAGGAGGTACTCATATATATATATATATATTTTTTTTTTGGGGGGGGGTTAGTTTCTTTTTTTGGGCAGGCCATTGCATCTGCTTACTGGTTTGAATGTCAAATTCCTGACATTCTTTATATCCTTTCTTCTGCAACTTGGAACTGGAGCCTTCATTTTTACAGGCTGATAACTTCACAGTTGTATTTGTTGACAATTTCATTTGGTGGTTACCTGTATAGGGTGATCCAATCACCCCTCTCCCATCTTTGGTCCATCATTATACCCTGTATCTAGTCTCTTTTTGCATCTGACAATCCTTGTAACCATGCTCTCCTGGTGGTGACCACAGTGTTTTTTCCAGCTTATGTCTTCCTTTTTGTGGATACTCCACACAACTGCATCATATCCAAAACTTGGTCTTAGGTATTAGATTATTGTTTTCACTATATCAAAATGACTAAAAACCCCTTGAATTTTTGCTCACCATTTGAGGATTTTAATATTGTTTTTATTCCACTTGTGATGACATGCTAGTATGATATTTATAGCTTTGTATGGGGTTAAAGGATCATTCATCAGTAGTGAATTGTTTCCAGCTGTTTGGCACTCGTGAATGAAGGTTTTATTAGAGCATCACTGGTAAAGCTACTATTACATAGTCAATGGAATTGTTGGATCCCAATGATTCAGTTAGATTTCATCCAAGGTTGGAGGATTTGGGTTGTGGAACCTTAGCTTAAAGCAAAAGTTACACTAACCAAATCCTCCAACCTTTGAAGAAATTTAACTGAATCATTGGAACCCAACCATTCTGTTGACTTAAAACTGAAGCTTATGGTGTGTGGCAATTATAGTACAGAGTAAAGGATAATTAGAGAAACAAAGAGAAGATAGGAGAGGAAGAGTATATTTCACAGAACAGATGTGTAGATCAGATATTCTCTATTAGACATCTGAGAAAGGGAAGCAGATATGCATGTATTTTGAAAGTCTGGAGAAGGCATATGGTACAGATTTCTCCCCATTTTCTCTTTTCTGCATGAAGGGAGAGAGAGGAGGTTGCTGATTAAGTGGACTTACTGTGGATGTGCTGCATCTTGCTGCATTGCTTCTGACCCAGGGCAGTGGGCGGGATTCAGGGATGACCCGTTATCCATGAGGTGCTAAGATGAAAGGGTGGTGGATGGGAGTGGGTTCTTGCTTTTTGACATGGCTACTTCCCTTATAAAAGGGAAAAAGCCATTGGTATATAGATAGTATGAAGTGTGGATAGAAATTTAGAGGCATTGAAGCATCCTTATGATAGGCATGACCCTTCATCCACATGGTTGTGAGATGAGAGGGCTGTTAACTGGGTTTTAATTGTGTATGAAGTGTGGATGCTATCATATGAGAGTGAAAGGGATGAGGATGTTCCTTTTCCAAGTCTAGTAACCTTACTTTGTTGGTATCAAAATAAAAGTTATGGGGGGGTATACTCTCTAATATCTTTTGGATTTCTTTGTCCAATTTCCATATCAGACTTGCAATTTATTTATGCTTTTTGGTGCCCCATTGTTTTGTGAAAATATGTCCAGATTTTCTGGTTCCACAGATGATCGATTAAAATGATTCAAAGATGGGAGGGATAACAAATGTGTTTTTGTACAAGTGTGGGATGGGTATAGGGTGGGTGTATACTATGACTTGGTCACCCACCTGAAGGAAAGAGCCCATTAGTATACGTGTGTTTGTATTTTTTTCAAGCTGGTCAGTAATATTACTAAGATTACTGCAAAGGGAACATGATTTATGAGAACATTACAAATGTGTATTAGTAGGGGGAAAGGAAATATGGATGTAATGAGGTTAGTCATGAGCATGGGATAAATAGTTAGTATTATTTTGGAACAAACTGTGAATCCCCTCAGTATTTTAGTACAACTGTATTGATTTTTGTCTTCTAATATGTGTCTTGCAGAGTAGACATAGAGGCTTCTGGTGTTCCATGCTCATGACTCCTTAATATTTTGTTGTATCAGATGCTAAATTATTTTTATATAGCAGTGATAGGTCATAACCTGAATGGTGGTGTCATTCAGTTTGAGATACTCTTTAGTTCTGGATCCATATCTCAGTATATTAAAAGTGCATGGCATTTGCCACAATAAAATCTGTGAAGTACACAATATTACTCATGAAGCTAATAAGAAGAATAGGATAGATAGAAGGACAGGACCTTGTGGAACACTTGTTGACCATGTAGCATTATTGGCAGTACTAGTGCCATATTGCAAGCTTAGGAAGCCAGCAGTAAGATTTTTGTTTAATTTTCTAAATTATTCATAACATACCAATTAAGCAGCATTAGTGACAATACTACTGCCATTGTGCAAACATTCAAGAAACTCAAGATGGTATTTGGGTTTCATGTTCGTGATTTATTAGTGTCTTGTTTGACAAAATGGAACGAAACTTAAAATCAGAGGTCAGACATATTCAGTATATTTGCAGTTTTCAATATTGCATACTGAAGAATGTACATTTTGAGTGGCTTGTAATGTTTATCAAAATGTGTAATTATTCTCAAAAGCCAGGTAGAAAGGTAGCATATCAGCTGAATTTGTACACAAGATTTCCTTTTTTGTACACGCTAAGAACTTATGTGCACATTAATTATACATAGACTTAGGAAACGGTAAATATGAAAAGTTTATGGAAGTAATTATAAATGTCAATACACACTAGTATTGTTATAAAGGATTTCTGAGTGCGTAAATGTATAATCATACAGAGTTGCTATACCTGTTGGATAAGACTAATCAGATTGAAGTGATAATTTCCTGATTAATTTTATTTTTCAACATGCTAGTTACACAAGTCCTAACTTACAATTACATATGCGCACACCGAAGCATACATAATCCTGCTTTTATGCAAAAGCATAAGTATACATCAATTACCTGAATAGCCTATTTAAGAAACCTTGTTTTTGCTAAATTTGATTATTTGTGCATGATCACCGTAGAGTGTTTGCCCTTTTATCTTATTTCCATTTATTTTATTTTAGTTGGGTTTTCTTCAGATTTTAAGTTTTAGAACTAACCATGGTCCCAAAATTTCAGTCGCTAAAGTAAAGGAAAACTTTGTAATTGGAAATCTTGGCCTATTTGTTCTTTGATATGCTATTGGCATTTCTACAGAGACTAGCTTTGGTAGAAATTAAGGTAGTCAGCAAATCTATTAACCCATAGACTGCAGAACTTAGTAAATAGGTATATTATATTTTTAAAGATAATAACTTTAAGTATAATATGCCTATTCATAAAGATCTCAAGTTTCAAAGATCTAAAAGTAGAACATGTTGTCAGGCAGCTAATGAAATATAATTGTAATATTTTTAGCATGCAAAATATAAGATGTATAATCATGAGATGACATTACTGATTAACTGAAGTTGGAGTACATATAAAGTGGTGGGCAGTTACTGGAGAACAACTGTTCCAGTTCTTATGTGAATCATCAGAGCAGTGAAACAGTTTATGGGTTAATAAAGTACTTTCTAAAGTGAAAAATACAACTGTAATTCCAGTAAAAAAATGATGTAGTTTTTAAGACAATTTTTACAAAACAAAATTATGATAAAAGAGGAAGCAAGCCATAAGGTGAGGAAAGGTTGGTAGAGTAGTGACAGCACTGATGCTGCCACCCGAGACCTAACCAGACCAGTGGTAGGCAGGAGCCACACCTTAGCTTGGAAGGGGGCTAGTCAAGCATGTAAAGCCCCCCCCCCTACACCCCCTCCTAGTGCTTTGATGTGTGGCTTGGATAATACTACTAATTAACATGACCATGTGACTAAATCAGCATGAACTCGGTAATTGTGCAGCCCTGAGTAGACCCCAAGATCACTTCAGTTGGTTCTCAGCACACCATTGGTTGCCTCTTTTCAGTGTTTCTCTATTTTTTTCTTTTATTTTTTTAATTTTTTTCTTTTTAATATACTGCATCTTTGTAGACTTGCCACACCTGACACTACATGTTCAGTACTCTATAGCAAGACAGAAAGCTAAGCTGCTGTCCACATCACCATACATCATTTGATCAAGCTACCCTTATTATTTTTATTAATTTTGTCATTATTTTCAACGGACAAGGGGCAAGCTTAAGCTTCTTACATCTTTGGTTCCTTTGTTTATTATTGTCACTAACCAATTATCAGTTTAATTTGCTGATGTTTGTTCTTTGTTTGACTTTTTATGTGACCAGTAGTGGTTTTTGTATAATGGAAAATTATAAATTGTTACTATTATTTTTTTACAATTATTTTTTTACTGAAGCCAGAGTCCCTTTTTGAAATGTGGAGAGGACACATGTACCAAGTCTTGATTGTTGTAATACTTTGAATGCACATGCTGTTTATAGCCCTCTACCTTTTTTTCAGGACCAGAATGAGTCAGCAGCCATACTCAAGATCAAGGAGAGCATGCAGGAAGAAGCCAAGAGATTTGAGAAGGACGTACCGACAGACCATCCGGACTACTTCATGCCGTGACCGGACTCATTCCCATCCTTGCTTAACCACAGCCTGCGACGCACTGTATCCACTTCGGGCAACAAAAGGGGACGCCGGAAAAAGGCTGTACCCTGATCAATTTGTCCCAGAGTTGGGTAGTGGCGATCAGGTTGGTGAGAGAGAGTGTTGTCGTCGGCAGGGGGAAGGGCAGTGAATGCCGATCGATTGACGATAATTGTGATCATTATATGATTGATGATTACTTACAGTATATATCCCCTTGTGATGACCTCTCACTCACTAAAGAGACAACAGCATCAGCAGCGACAAGAGGACATGAACAAAGTGTAAGAGCTGCTGGTCACGATGTGCAGCCATGACCAGTGGTGTTATGATGTGTTGAACACTGTCCATCTCAGTGTGGTGAAGAAAAAATAACAAAAAGCAGTGAACTTGGCAAGGTATCTAGTCCCTGTTGCATAAGTATTGTTGTTGTTGTTGTCTTTGAGGTAAAGTGAAGATGGGATGATTGGTGAAATGATAATTAAAACAATGAAAAAGTGACCTACTGAGGAACTGTCGTTCAGACCTCATTATAAGGAAAAATAAAATCAAGTGAATCAAAAGAAAGACTTGCACCATTGTGTGGCAGTGAGGCTTTCAAAGTGAACCAAGACACTTCTCATAAGTAACAAACATGACAAGACAGAGAACTCTACACACAGAGGTTAATTCAAAGGTTCATGGAAAGTGATAAGGTCGAGAATATTTTACAAAGTGGTTAATGTGTGACTGATGTTATTCTTCATGGAACAGTAAAACTCAAAACAATTATTTGGTCTTTTGATGATAACTCTGTTGTGTCCTTCATTGTGCTTTCTATGTCAATTGTAGAAGCAAAATATAATTTGATATGTTTCCCGAATTTGGCTCATTTGGTAAAACAGGCAAGAGACTGTTCTACTTCCCCAGCAACACCACACCACCACCACCTGTACCACTACCACCACCACGACAAGTACCGATCTACAACACTTATGAGTATGAGGCTGCACGCAGAGTGGGAAGACAGCAAGATGTAGATATTGTGCTGGCCAGCTGCTCATGGCCAGACCGTGCGCGCGCCTTCACGTGTAAAGCTCCGCGCTACTCGGTCCTGCTCCCAGTCTGCCCTCCACAGTGTGCAAGTGGTCTCATTTTTTCCTAATGCTCCTTCCTCCCCCACGTTCTCCCTCAACCTAAGGGGGCCATCCCCAGCTACCTAGGCCCCCTTCCCCCACAACTCAGGGGCCAGCCCTTGCCAGTAGGATTGGGGCTGCAGGAATCCCTGGGTTTTTGTACAAATATGCTGTCAGGCCTCTCGCTCCTCGCCCCCTAGGGCCGAGCCCTTCCTTCCTGGCACCTTGCCAAGCGGTGCCACACAGCATTGCCTGTCATCATTAGTATTATTCTGACCCTATTCTGGCCCCGGCCTTCACCACTGTATGCCATGGAACAGAATACTGTCAAGCGTGAAATCTCCTTATTCTGACAAGTTTGTGTTAGCATAAATGCATGACATGAGGTCATGACCTGTCTCTATTCTGTACAGCTCTATTCAAGTGTCGTAGATGTAGGAATAATTTATTATTTGTCATGTCCAAATCTATCTCTTTACCATTCTCTTAGGCTCCCTATGTTAAATTGTTCTAACCCATCATGCCTACACATCTGTCCAAGAGAAACTGTCCCCACCATCATCACCTGTTGTAGTTGGATGATCCCGCCCTGCGGCCTCACCACTACTGCACATCGCCAACCCTTCCACCCCAAGCATCCAACAAGAATCGAACACGGCACAGCCAGGTGGCATGGCACACACAGGCCACGCCCCAGTGAGGCCTTGCTCACACAGCAATGTCTTGCTCCCGTGTAGACCACGCCCACAAGAGGCACAGCGCGGTTGTCCCTACCTATTAGGAGTAGCGTAGGTAGCGGGTGTTGCAGGGACGCCTCGGAGCAGCAGCCGCAGTGGTGGGCGAAGGGCTGCTGGCTACACCGCCTCCACTCGCATGGGACATTTTACACAATTTTTACAATTACCTCACATGTACAATTTGTGAAACCTTTGTCAAATGTCAAAGCCTCAGGACTGTCTATCAAGTTTTGCTGGCAGTTATCAAGCTAGATAGTATTTTTTCAGCTTGCAGGGTTTTAATAGTAGATTGACCTTCCCCCTTTCAACACCATATCCCTATCCAACCCTAATCCCTCCCATCCAATCTCAAAATGCCAGTACACAAACCCCCTCCCTATAAACCTTTTTTAGCTTCATCCTATGAGAAATCCCTCTAAAGGTTCCAATTAATCCTGCCCTCCATTCCAAGTTTGTAGCCAAATTCAAACTACCCTGTCCTGTTCTTGTCTATAACAGTTGATCCCTATGCCCTCCCTGCCTTCACCCTTAACCCATAGTCCCAAAAATGACAAAATGGCGGCCACGTCTGCTTCTTTACTCATTGCCCTCTTGTGACCTTCATCATTCACCAATAGCATGAGTATTCGTGTCATAATGTAGCATTTCATACTGTCATTCAGCCTTTGCTTCCAAACATTGCATTATTTCCATCGGCATCAGGAAATTCATTGTATTCATCAATACACAAATCCACCAGTTATCAATCACCCATCCATAGCTACCATTACTGTTCCCACATCTGTAAGCACCTCCATAATCACTATAAAGTCATAATCATTATTAGCATTATTTCAACTTCCACCACCACTGTCACTGTACAATCAGCAGAATATTGAGCACATTGTAATTATGCTGTAACCATCAAAGAAATCCAATTGTTGCTATTCCTATTTCTATATGACCTTGATATTGTTTTGTTGTTATAAGGGGTATCACAGTCCTTACCTCTACCACCAGACCACAAAGATCCCATACCAGCAGAGATAAGTCCTTGTAGCATATTGATTAGTGTACCCTGTCTCCTAACCATGATGATTGTTGTGATACTGATGTCATGCCACAGACCATCTGGACCATAACCATGAAGTATGTGTTTCCAGACAGAGCACATGATCACAATGGTCATGACATGTACCTTGTCCTACTGATCACCGCATTACCTCATTGCAAGGGAAGTTGCAATGTCACCCCTGCTCTTTGCATCCCAACATATATCATCTTTTTCATATCATCTAAAAGTTGTCATAATGTTATCACAGTCATGTCATTTACATAGTACCACAATTTTCATCATAAGCCAAGCCATCACATCACCAAAATAAGTGCCCCTACCCTGCTTCTGGGAATGCTCATCACATCACATCATCTCATATTCATTACCCCTTGTGTCACTTGGACAATAATAGATTTTCCTTTTGTTTTCTTCCTCTCTGTCTCTTATATTCAATTAGTACACTACAATAAAATAATATAAAGTCTTGCTTGCAAGCACATTTACATTGACATAAACATAATACAGGTACATGTACACATTTTACAGTTCCACATGCACACTGAATATGTTCAACAGTACTATTATATAAGCACCAATATGAACACCAAAACACATTTATCTTCCTCCTTCCTTCTTTTTCTCTCTTATTCACAGACTCGTCCCCTCCCAGCCCGTTTCTTGCTGGTCAGCCATGGCCCCTTGCTGTGCCTAAAAATGCAGTGATGACCTCCTGACCAAGCCCCTGTGTACAGTAGAAAATAGCAAATATATTATGTGTAGCAATTTTCAATAAAAACATGGCTAAGGCAATAATAAATATTCCCTTTTATTTGACCATGATTTGGCTACAGGTGAGTACCAGGCTGTTTGTTCTCATTTTTTCAACAGATTTTGGAATTCATTTCAATCTGTACTTAGACGCCAAGCTGTGCCATTATGTGCAATGGTTGAAAACATTGAATGTGGTAAGTAATGCTGTGATACAAGTGACAAACAAATTTTTACTGATGTTTCTAGATAATTCTGAGGTAACAGAGTGCTCTAGTCATCAAGTCTCATGAATATGTACTCGATAAAAGCTCGGTATAGTAGGGTGGGGGTGTATCCAGCTTTTTTTTTTTCCACTGCATTCCAGGGTGAAGTTCTTGAACCACTTCCCTTCAAAACTGGAATGGACTTGGAATACAGAGCTAGCATCAACATTAACTGGACTATGTACCCAGGTTTTGCCAATGACAACAGACTCTTTGTAGAACTTCTGAGTATATAAGTAATCTTTCAAATCCCTGGTTGAGGAGACAGTCAGCAGGTTTTAAGGTCTCATGGATGAGAAAATTCAAGTGTATGAGATAACTTCAGGCAAGACCAAACAGCAGGGTGCAGTATATGGAAAGAAGTGGAGATGGGTCATAGAATGATTCATTTGCCTTAGTATTGAGATCCATATATAAAGAGGAGGGGATGATTAGATGCCTTTTCTTGACCCAGACAGTACAGAGTTGTGAATAGTTTTAACTAGAATATCTGGATATGAAGGCCAACTGAGGCTTAAGTCATAACTGACCTTGTGATCCTTGTCTTGATTTTTGTATGTGAGAATTAGACCCTTCCCAAGGCTTTGCAGTTACATCTGAATCTCTTTGGTACAAAGTATCAGAGGAAGATGAAAAGATACCACTGAACAAAGTGTGTCAAATTAAGACTACTCATTGTTGAAAGAAAACAAGTAACCTAATATATCATTGTGCTTCAACTAAGGTACTATAGTCACATGGCTTGCCTGCTGGATGATGTTCCAGTGCAACACATGCTACACATAGGTCCACCTCGCAAGCACCATGCTTACCAACAGACACTACACAAAGAATTAGAGCTGCAGCCCTGACAAATCTACACACTCCCAAGAACACTTCAGGACAAAAGCACACTCTAAACATACTACAAATGAACATCACGAGCACATGTGGATTAATTTCTATATAAAACATAATATAAGAAGCTGGCACCACAATCCATACTACTCGCATTCATTGAATACACAAAGTTCATGGAAGAAAACACTCGACACAGGTGGACTTGCACAAATACTTATCAGTATAACTTTTTCCAACAAAAAGTAAACAATCATTAGCAGACTCCACAACAATCACAAACTAAACACAGCTGAAGAAAATAACATACATCACAAACATTTGTGCACCACCTACCATATCAACCCTTCGGGGCTATACCCCTCAACTCCAACCTTTCAACTTGCTAACAAACCACATACTGGCAGGTAATATGAATGATCATCACCCAATTTGGTTAACATACAAAGAGCAGATCAAAAAGGAAATAAAATACTAGAACAACTCCCCAACCTATACATACTGAATTCCAGTAACTATCCCACCAGACAACCTTTTCATCATAACCATTAAGCAACTTCCCCATACATAACAATGTAGTCACCCTCACTCCAAACACAACCTGGAAACCATACATGTCCTTTCAGACCACTTCCCAATAAAGATTATAAAACCAAAAAGAAAAAGTCTCCGTGCAAGAAAAATGCAATAAAGGAAACTGGCAACAATATACATATACCAAGGGATTTCTCCCCCATACAAGGGAGGTAGCCAAAGCCAAAGGCATAAATCTACTCCCACCCATTTCATCCCCACGTACTCCACTCCCATTCACCATCCCACCCTCCCTCTTTTCTAGACTCCTAGATTATAGGTCAGTCCTGCATCTTGCCCACTGCCCTGGGTCAGAAGCAGTGCAGCAAGACTCAAAGGGAAAAAAAAAAATAATAATAATAATAATAATAATAATGAAGACCTTTGCCATAGATCAGTTGTCCCCATCCACAGACTGAGCAGTGAAAGAGATAGCAAAAGAGTAGCAAGAGATGTTCCAAAAGTGTACAGGAAAAAAAATACAACCTCAACTTCTCATAGGAAATAGCCACACTTAAGAAAATGTAAAATATAGCTAAAATTCATACTGAAACTGAGGGGAAAAAATAATTGCTAGAACAACTAAATGAGGACATCACAGAACAAATAAACAAGAAGAAAATATGGAAAACGTGCAAATACAGTAGATATATTTTTTACTATTGGAAGAGAAGTAAAGTTAAGATAAAGGAGGCAAAGAGGAGAGCAGATGTGAAATGGGGGAAGAGTATGACAAAATTTTGAAAGTAATAAAAAATGTTTTTGAGAGAATTTAAAATAGGAAGAGGCAAATCAAGTAGAGAAGAAAAGGTAAAAGGTGCAGATGGAGAGATGATAATGGAAGAGAAGGCAGTGAGAGGAAGGTGGGCAGAGGTATGGAAGGCAGATGTGGAGGGAGTGAACATGAGGGGACGTCCTAGGATGAGGTGGATGGATGGGGTGAAGGGGGCTTTGGGGAAGAGGGGAATGTCTGTTGAGGAAGGAAGGGAGAGGATGGAAGACAGAGGTGAGTGGAGAATGGTTGTATATAATTGATGTTGTGACTGCATGAGGAGAAATGGGCGGGGGGGTGGGGTAGTATGTGTGAGTAATTTTTGACGCAGCCCGAAGGGATTTCTCCCCGTCCTCGCCTTATATGCAAAGGGGGACGGAGAGGGGGGGTCTCCGATTAAATGAAGCGGCCTTGCTGTGGATGTACTGTGTCTTGCGACACTGCTTCTGACCCAGGGCGGTGGGCAGGGTGCAGGGATGACCCGTCATCCAGGAGGTGCTCAGATGAGAGGAAGGGTGGGAGGGGTGTGGAGGGTATTTAGGGATGAAATGGGTGGGAGTGTTTTTATGCCTTTCCCTTTTTGGCTACCTCCCTTGGAAGGGGGAAAAAGCCTTGGTATATGTATGTATGTATGTATGCTAAATGTGAAGGAGGATAGGAAGGGAAAGGTAGATGCAGTGGGAAGCGCTAAGAAAATGACCATGATGAGTGAGGAAAATGGAGGAGAAATAAGGAAAGATGAAGTGAAGGAGTCTTAAGATACTGAGAGCAGATAAGGCACCTGGGTTGGATGGATGGCATGCAGAATGTCTGAAAAAAGGAGGTACAGTTATGGTGGACTGGCTGGTGAGGTTATTTAATGTTTAAGAGAGGGTAGTGCCGGAGGACTGGAGTGCTTGTATAGTTCCACTTTACAAGGGAAAGGGGGATGCACAAGTGTGAGTGTAGTAGTTTCAGAGGGATCAGCTTGTGGAGTGTAGTTGGGAAGGCTTATGGGAGGGTCTTGATTGAGCGGATTAGGAGAGGAACAGTGTGGGTATAGGACAGGTAGGGGTTGTGTAGATCAGATTTTTGTGGTAAGAGACATGTGAGAAAGCTATAGGAAAAGGTAAGGATGTTTTTTGGGCTTTTATTGATCTGGAAATGGCTTATGACAGGGTAGACAGGAAGGCATTGTGGGAAGTTTTGCAGATATATGGGATAGGAGGGAAGCTGTTAAGAGCAGTCAAAAGTTTTTATGAGAGTAGTAGAGCTTGTGTTGGGATTAGAAATAGAGAGAGAATGGTTTGAGGTAAAGGTGGGACTTCATCAGGGATGTGATATGTCACCCTGACTGTTCAATTTATACATGGGGTGGTGCAAGAGGTGAATGCAAGGATAGTGGATCAGGGATTAGAGAAAAGTGGGAGATAAGCCAGTTGTTTGCTGACAACACTGCCCTTGTAGCAGGATCAGAGGGGTGGCTGAGGAAGTGACAGAATTTGGGAAGGTGTGTGAAAGAAGGACGTTGAAGATAAATGTGGGTAAAAGTAAGGTAATGAGATGCACAAGGGGAGAGAGTGGAAGCAGGCTGGAAGTGAGTATTAAGGGAGAGAGACTGGAGGAAGTGGATAGCTTTAGGTATTTGGGTGCGAATGTGGCAGGAAAGGTAGGAGTGGGGGTGGAGGTAGAATGTAGATTGAGAGAAGCGAGTAAATGCCTTGGGGGATTAAAAAGTGTAATGAGAAATAGACATTTGGGAATGGATGCTAAGAGGAGATTGTATGAAGGAGCAATTGTGCCGACAGCACTGTATGGGGCAGAAACATGGAACATAAGAGAGGAAGAGAAAAGGTTTGAATGTATTTGAGATGAAATCCCTGAGAAGTATGATAGGGGTTACTAGGCTAGAGTGAGAAATGAGGAGGTAAGAAGGAGAACAGGGGTGGGAAGGTAGTTGGGAGATAGGGTTGATAAGAGTATTAGGATGGTTTGGATGCATGGAAAGAATGAAGAAAGATTAGTAAAAGAGGTGTGAAAGGCAGAGGTGGAAGGAGTGAACATGAAGGGGCAGCCTAGGATGAGATAGATGGGGTAAATGGGGCATTGGGAAGGTGGGGAATGTCTGTTGAGGAAGGATGTGTATGGATGATGCTGTGATGCATGAGGGGGAGTGTGTATGAGAGAAAAATTGGTGCAGCCCAAAGGGATTTCTCCCCGTCTTCTTTTCTGCATGAGGGGGGTCGCTGAATTAATGAACCAGCCTTGCTGTAGATGTGCTGTGTCTTGTGACACTGCCTCTGACCCAGGGCACAAGATGCAGGGATGACCCATCATCCAGGAGGTGCCAAGATTAGGCAATAGAAACAACTTAGAGAGGGAATGTGAAAAGAATCACCAAAGCAAGTGGAGGGAAGATAAACTTAAAGTTTACTATACAAATAGCAGAAGCATAATTAACAAAATTGATTTGCTGCAAGGTAAAGCATGCGTAGAGAACTTTGATATTATAGCTATTACTGAGTCCTGGATCAACATGGCTGATAAATATTTCCTTCTGGAAATCGAAATAGAAGGATATAAGTTTTTTCACAAGGATAGGGTTGGCAGGAGTGGGGGAGGTGAAGCACTTTTTGTTAAAAATACAATAAACTATTAACAATTCGATTAAGGAAGAGGACTGTACAGAATCCATTTGGGTAGACATTATAGGCAAGAATAAGAAAGTTATTATTGGCATCTTGTACAGACCTCCTAACCTCAGCATTGAGCAGACTGATCCCCTGATTCATGAAATTCAGAACATCCCAGCACAAAAACGTCATCATGGGAGATTTTAATTACAGAAACATTGACCAGGAAACAAAGAAATTCCTAGATGTGGTGCAGGATAATTTCCTAAAACAATTGATTACCAATCATACAAGAGGAGTAAATACTCTGTACTTAGTTTTAAATAATAATGAGCACCTAATGAGTAATGTAAAAGTGGGAGATAGTCTAGGCTCTGGCGATCATCAAGAAATAAGATTTAATATTATTTGGGAAGAATTAAAAGTATGAATAATGTCCAAGTACCAGACTTCAGGAGAGCAAACTTTGACAATATAAAAACCTATTTGAAATTGAATATGAAATGTCATGTGGACGTTTCGGACATTGTCGAGTCTCGGTGCATGACCGGGGGTCAGGTCATGACTAGAGGTTGGGTCATGGAGGGTAATATGCATACCTTGGGTCAGGTCATTTAGGGGTGAGGGCTCAACAGACAGGTCAGTGATTTGGATGAAATGCATAGCAATCTAATTGATTTAATTATTAGTGCACAAAATACATTTATCCCCCTGAAGTTGATATGGAAAAATAGTAATACTCCCAAATGGATGACGGACAGATTGAAACATGAGATCGGAATGAAAAGAGGACTTCACGTAAAAATAAAAAATGGGGAAACACACCTTAGATCAAGATATAATGAAATTGCAAAGCTGGTTAAAAAGAATACACGTATAGCGAAACGTAATTATGAAATTAAGGTTGCTAGTCAAGCAAGATCCAACCCAAAGGGTTTCTTTCATCTCTAGAACAAAAAATAAAGAAAATAGGACCAATTAAAAACGATGAAAATGTCATGATACAATCGGAGGAAAAAATGAGTGAGGAGTTTAACAATTATTTTCTATTGGTGTTTACTAATGAGAGGTTAGATAAAGTACCTGACTGCAAACCGATTTTCAGAGGGGATGAAGAAAGTACTCTAATATCAGCTTTAGTAAAGTAGCAGTAGTCAAGCAGATTGAAGGACTTAAAGCTACAAAATCCCCGGGTCCAGACGAAGTTTTTCCAAGAATGCTAAAGGAGTGTAAATTTGAAATTGCAACCAGTTAATTGAAATGTTTAGTAAATCAGTAGACACTGGTTTTGTGCCTACTGCTTGGAGGCAAGCAAACGTTGCTCCAGTTTTTAAGAAGGGAGATAGGTTGCCTATATGCAACTACAGGCCAATCAGTTTGACATCGGTTATAGGAAAAATGCTTGAATCAGTAATAGTAAATAGACTTGGAGAACACATCGAAAGACATAATTTAATTTGTGATTCACAGCATGGTTTCTCCAAGGGTAAGTCATGTGTGACTAATCTTCTATCCTTTTACACTAAAGTATATAAGGCATCAGATAACAATGATAACTACAATATTATTTACCTTGACTTTAGCAAAGCATTCAATAAGGTGCCATACCAAAGACTACTAAATAAAATCAAAGCTCATGGCATAGGAGGAGGAAAAGTGTTAGAATGGATTAGAGCTTGGATTGGTAACAGAAAACAGTGGGTCACCATAAATGTAGTAAAATCTAGGTGGGGGCAATGTTACTAGTGGGGTCCCCCAGGGCTCGGTTTTGGGTCCCTTGTTAATTATGTACATAAATGACTTAGACGACGGGATAAATAGTGATGTTAGTACGTTTGTGGACAACACTAAAATAGGACACCTAATTAGGTCAGGAGACGACACGGAGATTCTGCAAGATGATCTTAAGATATTGTTCACATGATCAGTGAAATGGCAAATGAACTTCAATATCTCTAAGTGTAGCATGTTAAATGTAGGGGTACACAACCCTGAAAATAGATACTGCTTAGATAACACGCTTTTAGAGAAAACTGAGTGCGAGAGAGTCGTGGGAGTTCTAGTGAGTCTGGACCTTAAAAGCAGGAAGCTATTAGCACCAGGAATAAAGCTAACAGTGCATTAGGTTTCATTGCTAGGACGGTAAGGAATAGAAGTGCAGAGGTAATTATTAAACTAGCGATAGTTAGACCCATCCTTAATTATGCGGTACAGTTTTGGTCTCTGTCCTACAGAATGGACATCAATTCACTAGAATCAGTGCAGAGGAGAATGACCAAAATGATACATGGACTCAGAAATTTGCCTTACGAAGAGAGGCTTAGGCACCTTAACTTACACTCTCTGGAAAGACGCAGATTGCAGGGTGATCTAATAGAGGGTGATGCAAACAAGGTCAGGACTCGTAGTAATGGTTATAAACTGGACAAATTTAGATTTAAAAAGGAAATAGGCAAGAATTAGTTTACTAATAGGGTGGTCAACAAATGGAATAAACTTTGCACCATGTAGTAAGCGCTGAAACAATCAGTTGTTTTAAGAAACGATTAGACAACTTTATGGATGGGGATGACAGGTGGTGATGGATACGGAGCTGCCTAGTGTAGGCCTTATGGTCTCTAGCAGTCTCCTTCATTCTTATGTTCTTATGTATGTAGAGGGGAGTGGAGTATGTAGGGGATGGAATGGGTGGGAATGGTTTCTATGCTTTTGTCTTTTGGCAACCTCCCATGTACGGGAGAAAAGAGCCTTTGGTATATGTATGTTATTTATTTTATATTATTTATTTTTATTTTTTGTGGTTTAATGTCATAATCTCCTCCCCTATCTGGAGACTAGGACTGTGCCCCTTCCAGAGGACTTTGTAGTGTGGAATTTAATGAACCATGCCCTTGGTTCAACTTTGCTAGTGGCAGGGCTTGAACTGCCTTCTCCTCGACCTTCGTCACAAACCCACTCGGCCAGCAAGCCTCCCAAGAAAACAAATACTGTATGAAGAACTATGAAATCCTTTAAAAACTCAAAAATTAACCTACCATCCACCCATGGAGCAGTTGGAGCAACCCAAGGGAAAAAAAAAAAAAAAAAAAAAAAGTCAGAATAGTACATCTATACATACATATACCAAGGGCTTTTCCCCCTTACAAGGGAGGTAACCAAAGTTAAAGGCATAAATCCACTCCCACCCATTTCATCCCCACATACTCCCATTCACCACCCTTCCCACTTTTCTTGGCTTCTGGATGATGGGTCATCCCTGCATCTTGCCCACTGCCCTGGGTCAGAAGCAATGTAGCAAGACACAGCACATCCACAGCAAGGCTGCTTCATTTAATCTGTGACACCCACCCACCCCTCTCTGTTCCCTCATGCAGAAAAAGTGAAGATGGGGAGAAATCCCTTTGGGGTGCATCAAAATATCATTCACACCCACTCCCATACATCACAGTATCATCCATACACAACCATTCTCCACTTACCCCTATCTTCTGTCTTCTCCCTTCCTTCCTCAGCAGACGTCCCCTCTTTCCCAACACCCCTTTTACTCCATCCATCCATCTCACCCTTGGTCGCCCCCTCATGTTCACTCCATCCACCCCTGCCTTCCACACTTCTTTTCCAAATCATTTTTCACATGTGTCCAAACCATCCCAATACTCTTTCATCACCCCTATCTCCCAACTCCCTTTCCACCTCTACTCTTCTCTCCTCTTTGTTTCTCATTCTATCCTGCCTAGTGACCCATACCATACTTCTTAGGCATTTCATCTCAAAAACATTTAAACTCTTCTCTTCCTCTCTTACACTCCATGTTTCTGCCCCATGCCCCATACAGTGCTGTTGGCATAATCATCCCTTCATACAATCTCCTCTTTAGTATCCATTCCCAAATGTCTTATTTCTCATTACACTTTTTAATCCACCAAGGCATTTATTTGCTTCAGAGTAGTAATGTAACATAATTAACAAACACTGATCCAAAACAAGTTTCAAATCCAAAAGTCCAGAAAATAGGAACATAACTATAAAAGAAATAGTAATAATAAAAAGTTAATAGAAGTGGAAAGAGATGCCACTCTTCCCCTTTCTAGCAAAGATGTGGAAGGGTCAATAAGGAAACTGAAGAATTAATATGCAGAATGGCCAGATAAGACCTTATACACCCATCTAAAATAACCTTGGCTTAAGTGCATTGAAAGCCTTAGTTGATGTTCTCAGTCACTCCCGAGTGTACAATTTAATTAGAATAACCTAGAAAAGAGCACACACAATCCCCATATCAAAACCAAAGAACCACCTGAAAACCCAGCATTCTAGAAATCGATCTCATTACTAGCCACTGTAACCAAACTCATGGAAAAACTAATGACAAAGCAGCATAACTAAATCAGCCCACTTCCCCAAACCAACTTGGATTCAAAGAGGGCCACTCCACCAGCACATTTCTCACAAATATCACACAAGTGCCAGAGGGATTTAGAAAGAAAGCACCACCAGAAAGAACAGAGGGCTGCTCAGCCAGATAGTCTAGGGAATAACAACAACATTTTGGTGGCAATAGACAAAGCATTTGATGAAGTTGCTAGATGCATACCATTAAAAAGAATTATAGAGACTGACATCCACATTGACAAGGAATATCTAACAAATTTCTCAACTGACAGACAGTGTAGATTAACCCAGGAAAAAAAAAAAAAAATCTGCAATTAAAAGACTGTACAATGGATTCCCTCGGGAGCAATAATTTAATCTGCATTATTCGGCCTCTTCGCACATCATCTCCCCACACCAAATCCAAAGCATAACACACAAACAATAATGTAGAAGACTGGAATGACAAAAATAATCTCTCAGACTAACTAGAACAATGGCTTAGAAAAAAATAGAATACAGACGCTCCTCTACTTACGTTCATTCGTTTTATGTTTTTTCGATTTTACGTTTGAACTGACGGTAAAAAAAAAATTGTAAAAAAAATTTTTTTGAGTGAATTTATTAGTTTACCGCGCTCTCCGTAGTTCAAACGATACTTGCGCACGACGCTGCATCCATTGTTTACATTGCGCAGACGACAAACTGAAAATGCCTTGCCTCCTCCTCCCCCTCCTCCTCCACCATCTCAATTTATGTTGCTTGAATTTAATCTATTTGAAATTAATGTTATTATTTTACAATGTTATGTGTTTATATGCTTATATGCAAGGGGGGACGGAGAGGGGGGGTCGCCGATTAAATGAAGCGGCCTTGCTGTGGATGTGCTGTGTCTTGCGACACTGCTTCTGACCCAGGGCGGTGGGCAAGGTGCAGGGATGACCCGTCATCCAGGAGGTGCTCAGATGAGAGGGAGGGTGGGAGGGGTGTGGAGTGTATTTAGGGATGAAATGGGTGGGAGTGTTTTTATGCCTTTCCCTTTTTGGCTACCTCCCTTGAAAGGGGGAAAAAGCCTTGGTATATGTATGTATGTATGTGTTTAATTAATGATTTAGGGGTGTTTTATAAGATACGGTAATAGAATTTACCGATGTATAGTACAGTAACAACTTATGTTCATTTTCAACTTACATTCGGCCATTCGGAACGTAACTAAAACGTAAGTTGAGGAGCGTCTGTAGAGGCCTTCCCTTAGAGTCATCTGTAACATTGATCACTAGAGACAGTCATGAATCAAAATAAAAAACATCCAATAATAACACTGAATGGCCAAACCCTTCCATCCAGAGCCCTTACATGCCTAAGTGCCACCCCAGGGCAAAGTTCTCAGTGACACCCCCCATCACCACTTCCTATCTCCACCATCCTTTACTGTTTATTATAGCTACTGGCTTGCGAAATAGTTAAACAGGTTTTAAAAATGTTATTTAATGTCCCTATTGCAGAAAGGATATGGGGAAAATATTTCATATTCTGTTGATTCTAAAACAAAATTTGTATATTACGGTAAGATATTCAGGCCTCCTTTGACCTTTTTTTATTATAATTATTTTGTCAGCCTTGTGGGTGGCATGTTCACACTAAGATTGCCACACCCCCTAATTGTGCCGCCCCAGGGCCCTGCTTCCATTGGAAACGAACCCTAGAATCCTGGTCCTCACATCTGATACATGCTCTCAGTCCATGTAAGAGTCCTGAACCCTGCTCACCCATGTAGTGATGCTCAAAAGGAAGATTGGAAGAGTTTTGAGTGTAAATATACCTAGAGAAGAGGGCAGTGGATCAGATCTGATGAAAGAAAATTAAAAAAAAAAAAAAAAAAAAAGAATACCAGGCAAAGATGAGAGAAGTATGGGGATGTAGTGAGGGGTGAAAAACTAGTAAAGGAAGATGTTTCAAGAAAGAAGTGCTAAAGTGTGCAAAGACTGTATGTGAGATGAGTAGGATGGGAGGGAACAAAAAAGGAAGGCAGTGAATAATGAGATGAAGAGGTGATGGCAGAATGAAGTGACCATACAAAGAGTGGCTACAAAGAAGAAATGGGGAAGTATATGAGAGGTACAGAATAAAGAAGGTGGAAACAAAATGCAAGGTGAGGAAGGCCGAGAGGATAGCATATGTAAGGTAAGGTAAATATGTAACAGAATTAGAAAAAAAAAAAAAAAAATTGGAAGGAAGTGAAAAGAGTAAGAGGGCAAGTCAGAAAAGAAAAGGTAAAGGGTCCAAATGGACAGACAGAAGTAGAGGGAGTAAGATGATGGATACAGTGTTTTTGGGGTATCACTGGAATGACTTTATATCAAACCAGAGACTGCTCCATGAGACTCATTCTAGGCCCGTCACCAACATAATTCATGAATATCCATGATTACATGGGCAATGCCATCATTACCCCATTCACGGAGTTGTCTTCACAAGAGGCTTCATGGCTGGGGCAAGTTGATCACACCTATCAGTTTGGAGTGTGAAGGGTGACTGCATGGGAGCTTACTTGGAGAGACTTAGGACTGGCAATGGCATGTGAGTAAAGCAATGAGCCTCCTGACATGCTCCTGATTGATAGGTGAAGGAAGTGTATCAGTGGACTGAAGGAGTGCATGTGTAATACTACTGTACAAAGTAAAGGTATGTGAATGCAATAGTTTTAAAGGGATCTAGTCTTTTGAAAGTAGTTGGGATATTAATTAAGAAGATTAAGAATGGAACAGTGGGAGTAATTGGGGAGGAACAGAGTGGGTTTAGGAAACTGAAAGGATGTGTAGATAAATTTGTTGTAAGAGGGATTAGCTTGTTAAGTGTAGTTGGGAAGGCTTATGGGAGGATCTTGATTGAGAGGATTAGGAGAGGAACAGAGGGAGTAATTGGTGAGGAACAGTGTGGATTTAGGACGAGTAGAGGTTGTGTAGATCAGATCTTTGTGGTAAGACAGATATGTGAGAAAGCTATAGGAAAGGGGAAGGATGTTTTTTGGGCTTTTATGGATCTGGAAAAGGCTTATGATAGGGTAGACAGAAAGGCACTGTGGGAGGTTATGCAGATATATGGGATAGGAGGAAAGCATCTGGGAGCTGTCAAGAGTTTTTATGAGAGTAGTAGAGCTTGTGTCAGGATTAGAAATGGAGAGAGTGAGTGGTTCGAGGTAAAGGTGGGACTTCATCAAGGATGCGTTATGTCGCCCTGGCTGTTCAACTTATACATGGATGGGGTGGTGCGTGAGGTAAATGCAAGGGTAGTGGGTCAGGGATTGGAGATGGTTAAAGATAATGGAGAAAAGTGGGAGGTGAGCCAGCTGTTGTTTGCGGACGACACTGCGCTTGTGGCAGGATCGGGGGAGGGATTGAGGAAGTTGGTGGCAGAGTTTGGGAGAGTATGTGATAGAAGGAAGCTAAAGATAAATGTGGGTAAAAGTAAGGTGATGAGATGTACAAGGGGTGAAAGTGGCAGTAGACTGGAAGTGAGCATTAAGGGAGAGCGACTGGAGGAAGTGGATAGTTTTAGATACTTGGGTGCAAATGTGGCAGGAAAAGGTGGAGTGAAGGTGGAGGTAGAATGTAGATAGAGAGAAGCAAGTAAATGCCTTGGTGGATTGAAGAGTGTAATGAGGAATAGACATTTGGGAATGGATGCTAAGAGGAGACTGTATGAAGGAGTGATTGTGCCAACAGCATTGTATGGGGCAGAAACATGGAACATAAGAGAAAAGGAGTTTGAATGTGTTTGAGATGAGGTGTCTGAGAAGTATGATGGGGGTTACTAGGCTAGATAGAGTAAGAAATGAGGAGGTGAGGAGGAGAACAGGGGTGGAAAGGGAGTTGGGAGATAGGGTTGATGAAAGAATATTAGGATGGTTTGGACACATGGAAAGAATGAGTGAAGAAAGGCTAGTAAAAGAGGTATGGAAGGCAGATCTGGAGAGAGTGAACATGAGGGGACGTCCTAGGATGAGGTGGATGGATGGGGTGAAAGGGGCTTTGCAGAAGAGGGGAATGTCTGTTGAGGAAGGACGGGAGAGGACAGAAGACAGGGATGAATGGAGAATGGTTGTATATGGATGATGATGTGATTGCATGAGGTGGAATGGGTGGGGGGATGGGGGGTGTGGTAGTATGTGTGAGCAAAATTTGACGCAGCCCAAAGGGATTTCTCCCCGTCTTCTCCTTTTATGCAATGGGGGGACGGAGAGGGGGGGTCGCCGATTTAATGAAGCGGCCTTGCTGTGGATGTGCTGTGTCTTGCGACACTGCTTCTGACCCAGGGCAGTGGACAAGGTGCAGGGATGACCCGTCATCCAGGAGGTGCTAAGATAAGAGGGAGGGTGGAGGGGTGTGGAGTGTATTCAGGGATGGAATGGGTGGAAATGATTTTATGCCTTTTCCTTTTTGGCTACCTCCCTTGTAAGGGGGAAAAATCCTTGGTATATGTATGTAAGACAATATGTGAGAAGTTTTTGGCAAAGGGTAAAGTTGTCTGGGACTTTCATGGATATGGAGAAGACGTATGAAGGTGAACAGAGAGGCACTGTGGTATGTATTTAAATGTATGGGATAGGGGAAGTCTGTTGAGGAATGGAGAGAATAAATGGTATAAGGTGAAGGTAGGATTGCACCAATATTGTGTTAGGTACTCAATATCTGTATGGATTGAATAGTGGGAATGGTAAACGAGTGTGCTAAGCAGGGGTTTGGAGTTGGTGAGAGTGGAGGGGACCCAGTTATACATGGATGACATTGCTTGTAGCCAAGTCAGGATAATGAGCCATTTGGTGGAATTTGGAAGGGTACATAAGAGGAGAAGGTGGAAAGTAAAATATACAAAAGTAAGGTTGTGAGGTGATGGAGGTAGTAGGTTTAAAGCAAGTCTAAAGGGTGATAATCTAGAGGAAGTAGAGAGTTTTATGTATCTGATGTCATTGGAGGAGTGGAAGTGGTGAATAATAGATTAGAGGAAGTAAATGAGTGTCGTGAGATATGGGTACAGTATCTGTGGATAGATGTAAAGAAAACATTGTGTGAGAGAGTGATTGTGCCTGTAGCAATAATGCTACTGCGAGAAGAGAAAGAGGTTTGGTGAGTTCATCTCCTTTTTTATTAAGGTATAACTGAGTTGATTTTACATGTGGTCAGGAGTCTATACATATACTGTGAGTGTAGTCACCTGTGGTGCGGAATTACATAATTGTATTGGAGTAGCTTAGGTCAGGTCAAGCAGGGTTGCACTGTCATAGGTAGGTGTGTGTGGCTGACATATCAGGTCTAGCCACATGGGCAAGACAATATGTGCTCCATGCCATGTGGTTTGTATATGCCCATGGCACTGTATGGAGCAGAATTTGAAAGAGAGAAAAAAGTATGAAATGTTAAAGAAGTATGGTGGGAGTTAAGAGGATGGAGAGTGTAGACAATGTAGAAGTGAGGCAGAAAGCAAAGATAGAAAGAGTTAGCAGATATGTTTGATCAAAGAATGTAGAGATTGAATGAATAAAGGCTAGCAAAAAAGCATTTAAAGCAGAAGTGGAGGGAGGGAACTTAGGGAAAGACCAAGAATGAAGTGGATGGACATAGTGAACGGGGCACTGGGGTACATTTACTGGTATTCAGTCATGACATTGCCAGGATCAATGAAAATAATTCAAAATATAGGGCAGGAGCATGTCTTGTAGAGATACTTGGATAATGCAGTAAGGTTACCAGTTTCTGTCTGCCCTGCCTTGATTTCCAAGCAGATGCCAGTACTCGTTCATAACTCACTTCACTGGTATATAGAGACAGCAGAGATGACCTCAGGGTCCTGCCATACAAAGTCCTCCACCAATGAGCCTTGCCACCCAGAAATAATGTAAATTCTAAGACTCCCAGACACATCTCTTGAGTGGAATACCTTATTAAACAATACAACAACATACTATAATATATACAATGTAAGTAAACATCAACATGAGATGCGATTTTCTTGGCGGATATCATTATTAACAAAAACGTTGCTAAAACCGATTTACTAACGAACGACGTCGTAGTGGTTGAATGATGCACCATGTTTGTTTTGACAGATGCCGAGGTCGAAATGAAAGGATGATAAATTCGTCTATTCGAACCTAACCTAACTACGTAACCTAACCTATATTTAGTAATTCGATACCTCAAATTCTTAAGGTCATCCGGGTCGTCGTCGTCACAAATGCTGACGGCCTGATTATCATTGTACCTAGGGCAATTAACAGACGACGGGAAAACCCCGTGTTCTCATAGTCCAAGGAGGCCCTGTTGCCTTTGTAACAGCGCTTATTAACGTCACCTGGAGTTGGAGAACGCCCGTTCCACAACGTGACAGCCATCGTCTAACACGGGCTGCACTGGACAGACGACTTGTCGCCTCTGGCTCTACCGTATCCTAGCGACTTCGTCTGTTAGTAGATTTACTTATAGCAAGGTTTTTTTGTTATTTATTTCCGCCAAGAAAATCGCATATTACGTTGTTATTATCATTTGCATAATTAATATCTAATTTCTAATGCTATAACGCGCAGGTGTGCACAACTAATTTTTTTTTTTTTTTTTTTAAAGATCCAACCAATTCTACTTTGAATTTTATCATGCTTAACTCATATTGGAATTGAGGTATGTTTTCACTTCAGATAGTCAATTATAACAAAGCAAGCTCCAAATTAAGAAATAATGATAATGAAATAAGAAAATGTATAAAAATAGAATAAAAGTCATGAAAATACTAACGCTATATTTCCATCTCTTGATTTGATCAACACATACATATGGTCTCCCCAGTAAGTTTTCGTGGTGATATAAATAACAAACATTATATTAACTGTATAAAAGGGTGTATAAAAAACGATTCCGAAACATCCTTTCCTTACCGAAGTGCGTCTTTGACGTCGGCGACCATCGAAGTCCATCTTTTCCGACCTTGAGCCAATCTCTTTAGGTCTTGAACTTTCATTCCCGCTCCAGCGTCCTGCAGTAAGCTACCCATACATGTATATAGCTGTTTACCACGATATCTCTTCCCTTCAATTATTCCTAGTATGCTGACTTTTTCCTAGTGGCGTAGATAGTGTGTGTGCTGCCCGGGGCGGCCCTAAGCTTGACGTCCCCGACAAAAAATACATATTACAGTCACTCTTTAAAGTTATATTTATATATATATATATATATATATATATATATATATATATATATATATATATATATATATATTAGTCTGTATACCATTATAATATTACTTTCACATACTCAAATATATTATGTTTTAAATACCAAACAAATTCAAACTTTATAAGTAACAGTTAAACAAAAAGCAAAATTGACATAGGGAAAATAGTAAAAAGTGTAAAAAATAGGACCATCTTTATTTCTGAAATGAAAAATACAACCTTCTACTAAGTAACATTTCTTACCATTTTGTCGGCAAATTCTTCAATGACAATGTCATAATTTATTTCATCTGTCGTTGCTCTATAGACAATATGGCAATATTTCTCAACCGCAAGGTGCTCATAGTAAATCTTAAGTAATTCTTGGCCAGTTTTAATTTCGAAAAACTCTACACACAGGTAGCTACACTAACAGCAATTGTGAGGAAAATCCGCAGCATTATTACTATATATAGAAAGGAGTTCCCAAGGTTATAATTTTTGATAAACTGCAAAAGTTCAAGGGGGCCTACTTTCCTCATCTTTATTCCTTCTTCAATATCAGCAACAGCAATATAATGCTGAAGCCTTTGTGTCTCAATGAGGAACTCCTCTTTATCAATGTCGTCGTGATCGTAATCGTGATCTATTTTATACTTTTATTTATCATCCAAAAAATTAAACGGGGTATGAAAGGCATATTTCTCAGCAAGTGCACGAAGCTGTTGAAATCTCCAAGTTAAATCTTGGATCATTCTGTCCAGCGAAGAAAACATCTCTCTCCTCAGTTGAATGTCGTGATCCTTCACTAAACATTAGCGTCAAAGCTGACGCTCCATGACTCCCCAGATCATTGCAATTTTCTTTAGTATGATTAACACCATTACTCACTAGCTTGTCCCTGTTGTCCGTTAGAAATGTTTTTAATGCCCTGAGTTTTATATCACATTTTTGTATGTTCAATCCTTTGGTTTGGAGGTAACTCTGTGTCAAGAGCTATATACACCAGGTCTAACCGTTTGAACCGTTCTGCGCAGCTTCGGACATCATCTGGCTGCTTCCGTTTTCTCTTTGTGAAACACTGAAGAAAACTGTGAAACGCTAAGGAAGACTGGAATTATTATATTTCCCCCCCGTTATCTCTCTCTCTAACTCATTGCTATTATCAGTGTGTGTGTGTATTTATATGCTTGTATTTTACGGGAAGGGGAGATATCGTCGTGTGTGCTTATATGTGTACACGTTCACATATGTGTGTGTATTTATATACTTGTATTTTACAGGAAGGGGATATATCGTCGTGTGTGCTTATATGTGTACATGTTCACATGTGTGTGTGTGATTCATCTTGGTCTTTTGGATCACGTATTGGACTCGTGATCGACAGCTATCTCCCTCCCGGAAGAGAGCTCAGAGCTCGTATGTCCGATCTATGAACTTACACGCACACACATCTCCAACTCCCCGCCCACGAGAGTTGGAGTAACGACTCGAAGCGCAGCGATACTGAAAAATATTCAACTCTGGGCAGGATTCGGACCAGATACCGCCGATACCTCGGCATAAGGCTGAAACTCTACTAATCGCGCCACCGAGTCGTATGTTCATATTGAGGTGTGTTTGCATTTATATACTTGTATTTTACGGGAAGGGGAGATATCGTCGTGTGTGCTTATATGTGTACACGTTCACATGTATGTGTGTGTGTGTGTGTGTGTTTATATACTTGTATTTTACGGGAAGGGGAGATATCGTCGTGTGTGCTTATATGTGTACACGTTCACATATGTGTGTGTGTGTGTGTGTGGTGTGTGTGTGTGTGTGTTTATATACTTGTATTTTACAGGAAGGGGAGATATCGTCGTGTGTGCTTATATGTGTACACGTTCACATGTGCGTGTATTTGCAGGGAAACGATGAAAATTAACATTTGGCTTAATTCCTCTTTGGTTTGAGCCACAACCCGTAATGGTACAATAAGCCATATTGTCAAGATCTGTATATACCGGTATATATAGATCTTCATTGTCAGAATATAACTAATTGCGTGGAGCGGTGCGAGCGGAGGCAGCGACATGCCCGTGCAACGAACCAGCTACAACTAACAGCGCCGGGACGCGCGAACCCCACTTTGAGCAGCCAGGTGACGTCACGGGCCTGCTGCGCCAACACACTCGAAATTCGGTCGGAAGTGGTTAGACCTGGTATATATATATAGACCTTGCTCTGTGTGTTGTTGATTTCTAAAAGGACGAGTCCCCCACTGGACAAGAAAGCACAAAAAGGAAAATCATTGCAACGCACCAAGTAAAACACCAGCATCTGCCCAAGTAGCTGTATTTTCTTCACCAGTTAACTTTTCTAGGGCACTTAAGATTTTAGATAAATGTTTCTTGACAACACTTACAGCTCCCCTCGCACCCCACCAAGTTTCTGTTATGCACATGACACTTGACCAGTGACGTTAGAACTTCCCAGCGATGAGTTAATGAAGAAGAAATGCAGACAATCCATACATCCAAGAAGGGTACCAAAATTCACACCAACAGAAGCTGCATGAATACCCGCCAAATTCAGCGAGTTGTTTATACAAGCGACAAATTCTGCTTTTTGATTAATGTTCTTGATACATTTCTAACACCAGCATGCAGACCAGCCA
This sequence comes from Oratosquilla oratoria, assembly GCF_046742065.1. Classification (NCBI taxonomy): domain Eukaryota; kingdom Metazoa; phylum Arthropoda; class Malacostraca; order Stomatopoda; family Squillidae; genus Oratosquilla; species Oratosquilla oratoria. The sequence continues at coordinate 9,770,876 of NC_134798.1, forward strand.
TCACCGCAGCGTTATCATGCTTGCCCTCTACAATTTTGAATATCAGTTCAGTCTTTCTCTATTTTTTCCAAAATCATCGATGGAATATTCTCGGTAGTTTTACCTTGTGTTCCAATGAAATCGACAAATGATTCCACAACCTTCACTTTATTTCCATCGATCTTAACATAGCGTAAAACTTGGGTCGTTTGATCCAAGGTCTATAGACCTTGGTTTGATCCTTATGTGAAATATCAGGAATGCTGTCGTATATCATGGAAAAATACTTGGCTTCTTTTATTTGCTTGGTTACTTTGCTTCTTACGTTTTCTCCCAAAAATTCTATAAACTCGTTCTGAATAGTAGGAGACAGAGGAAGTAGCAAACTTGTTTCCCAGTTGGATTCTTAGATGTTCACGTAGCACTGAATCATAGTTCGCCAACAAATGAACTAGCTCTAAAAAAATCCTCTTTTTTTGTTGCTTCAAGTTCAACATAAGTCTCATATTTCTCACAATTGACTCCCTCACGGTGGCCTCGTAAAGCCAAATTCTGGCTAGCTAGGAATCTAATAATATCCAGCAATCTTGAAAGGATTTCCCTCCACTTCTTCACTTGGCTTTCAACAACTTCTTGTTATTTCTATTATATATATATATATATATATATATATATATATATATATATATATATATATATATATATATATATATATATAGTAAAATGTTGTTCCACGAACAATCCTAATTTCCAACTTCCATTGTGTGAATTTTTGAACGTGAGTTACATTGGATTTATGCTCGGATATTCCAGGATTCAATTTCCACCATATGTTAAATCCGTCCTCAGAATTAAATTCTGAGTTACATCTGTCTGAAAACAGTTTGCACAAAAGCAGTAAAGAGCATCCTTGGAAGGGGACACCATCCATGATCTCAACATTCTCTCGCCATTTGGCAAAAAGAAAAGAAAAGAAAAATCCCGAATTAGTTTCCTAGTTTGTAGTATGACACCTTGACGAATTATTTCACCAAAATCAGAATCTAAATTTTGAACCACGGATGCGTCTTGACGTACCAGAAAGATCCGTGTGCCATTGCTAATATTGCTTGGCCATAGGCCAACGTCTTTTATGTCCACTCTGTCCACAACTGGTTCTGGAATATCTTCTTCGTGTTTTTTATCACTTGAGGGAGTTGAAGTGATTGAATCGCACGAATTTGAATACCTTGAATTTGACAATGATTTAGATTTGTAAACTTCTCCAGCTTCAGTAGTAGTAGTTTCTACATGACTAATGTATTTCAATAGTGCACCTTCATTCTTTTTTAATAATTCCTTTCTCGCCTTTCGCTTTTTTCTGTAAGCAGCACCACTTTCTTTAACTCGCTGCATCTAGGGATAGAGTGATAGTCTGTAAAACATTTGTTTTTCGAAAAAAAAATCACACTTCATGTTAAAAAAAATCAAAGTGATGACTGATGAAGCTAATCACAAGTGACGTAACACAAACTCTACACTGTTGTGACAAATAACAAATTAAGAAAAAATCAGTGTAACAAAAGAATGCTTCTGTGAAAATTTCTTATAGTAATACGTGCATTATTTATTATTACGGCATTGAAAAAGAATCCAACGAAAGCATGTATAGGTTTGAAGACATGGAACTGGCGTAAATATGCAAAATGAAAGTAGATAAAACATCCATTGAATAAATGATTAATTGCGGCATTGAATAAAAAATATTCCAAAAGTAACATGCATATGAAAATATCATAGAGTAAGTTATTTTCATTCTGAAGTCTGAAAACTGTCTTCAATAGCGTTTCCTCTCCAAATGCATGATTATATATATATATATATATATATATATATATATATATATATATAAATATAATATATAATATGCACGCACAGGTAAGGGTTCGAATCCCTTGGCAGAGCTTCTAACAGTGTTCTACACACATATATATATATATATATATATATATATATGTATATATATATATATATATATATATATATATATATATATATATATATATATATGTATATATATATATATATATTACAATAATAGTGTAGCAGGTCCTCTTTCAGCAGCTTCTACATTCACGAGTTTCTTGCTGACATGTTCAACTTGTCAACTTGTCGTTGGGTTGTCTTATTATGTGGCCAAACTTCACTTGGAATGAATGTAAAGACAATACTAGCTTTTTTATTTTACATGTAGAGCTTCCGCCTAACTTTAGGCATCTTCAGTACAAATTGAGTACAAAGAGTAATAGTGACAATATATACAAAAGACATTAGGAGAGACAGATCCCAACTCCTACCTACCATTTAGCAAAAACATTGAATACCCTCCTGACTCCCTTCATTCCTCAAGATGACTGTGTTGAGTCTGCGACGGACTTCCTATCCATACTCAAAGGTGCCAATGCATATGGGGACATAGCATCTCTCGATGTTGAGAGCCTCTTTACTAATATACTCGTAGATGTAGATAGGACCATTAATTACATTCTACAAGAAGTCTACCCTGAGGGCGAAACTTCCAAACTAAAAATCCCCCAAAATCTATTACGTCAATTACTGGAAATCTGTACCAAAGAGACCCCTTTCTAATGCTCCAAGGGACAACTTTACAGACAAATTGACGGTGTCGCGATGGGCTCGCCTCAAGGTGTCCTCTTTGCCAACTTTTTCATGGGCATGGTGGAGAGGTTTTCAGCACCACCCGTAAGCCTCCTATATATACTCGATACGTGGACGATATTTTCGTTCTCGTAAGGGACCAAAGGGAGTTAGAAGACCTACCTTACAGCGTGTTTCTGGCCTAAAATTCACCACAGAGAACAACGTCAACGGACAACTCCCTTTCCTGGACGTCAAGATTGAAGCCAGTCCTCAAGGTTTCAAGACCGGAGTCTACTCCAAATCATCCAACCTTGGTCTTTGCTTAAACGGGAACAGTGAATGCCCATCGCAATACTAAAGTCCACCATAGATGCTTACGTTAGAAGAGCCCTGTCGCACTGCAGTGATTGGAACCCCGAGCTAGACAGGATTACACAAGTCCTGGTCAACAACGTTTTCTCAAACAAAGAGGTACAAAATGTCATCAACACACACCAGGGCAGATGGTACGGACCCCCGACCGACAATATTCAATTAGGACAAAAGATCACATTTTACAAGAACACTATGTCCTTCCAATATAGAGCAGACGAGGATGCCATTAGGAAGATCATCGACAAAAACGTCAGACCCTCCAACAGTGGCGACAAAATCCACCTGAACATTTGGTACAAGAATAGGAAAACGTCCCACCTCCTCAAGAATAGCCCTAGCCAGCGAACCCCATTACTCCAATGTAGCCACCTTGTGTATGAATACACAATTAAAAAAGGGAACTGTGAAACCCTTAATGAAAAGTACATAGGGTCGACTACGACAAAACTGTCAAGACGCCTCACCCTTCACCTCTCTAATGGAGCCATTAAACAACACCACATTGACACACATCAATCCCCAGTTACAGGGAAGAAACTGGAAGAAGGAACCATCATACTACAAAAGGAATCGTGTGTACACCACATTAACCACATCACCACATTCCCATACACCATGCAGGCAATGTCACAATAACCCAGACATCGTGGCACCGCACATCCGCTCCGATCGACAAAGCGGCGACAGCCGAATCAGCAATTTAGCCAAGCGCACAGAGGCGGACTCATACACAGACACACGAACACACACCAATAGATGCAGTCAATCGCCAATTCGGAATAACACACGGTAACACAATAGTAATCAACCCTTCCCCCCTGGATATATTATGTATTGTAGAATGGGATATAGGTAGTAATTATGAACCAAGAACAAACTTGTAAAGGTCCAAACACTCCGACTAAAAATCTTGACAAGGTGACTGAGAGCACCTCAAAATTCAGCAGACTCAGCATTTCCGGAAGACAAAACCGGAGTGCACGGGTCGGGGAGCAGTCGGTGTGTGACGTGCCCTAGTGATAAATTGTGTACAGGACTGTGTTAAAAACTTTATTAATAAACCGGAAAAATTCGAATAGAGTGAATTTTGACGTAGCACCTTACCCCGCTACAATCGAACTACAGGCGCCTTCTCATCCTAGAAGCACTTTACATTAAAGGACAAAATCCCACCATTAGCAAACAAAATCCTGACCAATTTATCATTCCTACTTCTAAGTATATAGATCACAGGCTTAGTTCACCGTTGACCCGGTGGTCGGAGTTACAAATCCTGTCTCCTGAATGACTGTCCGTATCCCCTGTCTCTCCTAATGTTCCATAAGTTTTTTGTATATATTGTCAACACTCTTTGTACTCAATTTGTACTGAAGATGCCTAAATTTAGGCGAAAGCTTTACAAGTAAAATCAAGAAGCTAGTATTGTCTTTACATTCATTCCAAAGGCAACTCAACAATATTCAACGTTAAACATGTCAGCAAAAAACTCATGAATGCAGAAGCTGCTGCAAAGTTTAACCACACACATATATATATATATATATATATATATATATATATATATATTTTTATATATATATATATATATATTTGTGTGTGTGTGTGTGTGTGTGTGTGTGTGTGTGTGTGTGTGTGTGTATGGCAAGAGTGGTATAGATAAATTCCAGGAAGGAGCAGAAGTATTTTATTCTCTAACGTTTCGACAGTCTTCTTCAGAGAGATAATAGTACAGGCAAATTGGAATACATTGTCTATATACTAAGCGGGTCATCTCACAGGTCGCCTTGGGATAGAGTCCGCCGTTTGTGCCCCCTCGATGATTAATCTTGCTGTTGTGTGTGCTAAATTATATATATATATATATATATATATATATATATATATATATATATATATATATATATGTATATATATATAATTTAAGGTTGGGATTTTAAATTTCATCGGCATGAGCAAGGCGAAAACAATTAAAAAAAAGAAGTCATTGCTCAATAGTCACCACCAATGCTGCGACTCCTTGGGACTTCCCCCAATATCTTGGGATTTTGGGTGATGTCTTGGGATATTGGGATTTTTATTTAAAAAATAAATATTTTGGGATTTTAAAGCCTTCTCATTGCATCTTTCGTTATTTAGGTTTGCAAATTGATATTATATCTGAATGCAAAAGTAATATCCAGCTAGTTATCCTAAATCTAGCAACACTATCTACACTTGGCCTGGCCTCTATAGCTTCACGGATCACAGCAGTAGTGTCTCGAGTGAGCAGTACTTGTATGATAACTGCGTAAACTTGTGTTGCTATTAACAATGAGTGAGTCTGGAGATCCTGAGCCTGGGGTAAGGAAAAAAAAAAAGGATGGTACCAGCAGTCGTTTCATCCTGAGTGGCTGCAAGACCCTGGACTGAAAGACTGGGTATTTTTATTAATTATAGATGAATGTGCAGATGTTTTTGTATCACAAGTTCTTGCAGTGATGGTCCGGATTCATGATGAACAAAAATGTAGAGTTACTGGCACACTTTTAGATGTAGTAGAAGTTGATGATGCGAGTGCTGAAGGTTTGTTTAAATCAATAAAGGAGTTACTGAAAAGTAAAGGTATATCCCTACAAAACATGATAAGGTTTGCTAGTGACAAGTGATCCACAAAGTTAGGAGCACATAAAGGGTTTCAGGCTTACCTTAAACATGAAATTCCATCTGTTTTTATTTTAGGATGTGTGTGTCGTTCATTTGCATTGTGTGCTAGTCAAGCCAGCAATACCCTGCATTCATGGCTTGAATATTTTTTGAAGAATGCTTGAGGTTATTTTGCTCGTAGCAGCAAACGTCAACACCTTTTCCAGATGATCCAAGATGTTGCCCAGACTCCTAAGCATAAAATGTCACAGACTCGATGGGTGTCTAGAGGTTCCGTTGTCTTTAGAATGTTAGAACAATGAGATGCCCTACGCTGTTTTTTTTTGTTTTTGTTTTTTTTCAGGGAGAATCCAGCACAGATAAAGTAAATGGAAGAGCCAAGATGCACAAAATGATGACAACTCCAGGAACAAAGCACATGTAAATTGCTCTTCCTCAACTGTATTCTTCGGAAAGTAGACAAAATGAATGTTGAATTCCAGTCACAGTACTTTCGATTTTCAACTCTGTATTCTACAATATTAGATGAATATAGAAGCATTTTAGCAATACTGAGTCACAAGGGCTTAGCACCATTGACCCCCGTGATCCTGCAATACACAAGAAAGCTGATAATATTAAACTTGGTGGTAGATGCAAGTCCATGCTTATTAATGAACCTCTAGGAGAAGCTGAAAAATGTTTCGCCTTGACTGCCACAAGTTTTTGGTGGACATTTGTGCTCAAATACGAAAGAGATTTGCTTTTGAGGAAGACAGTATCCTGTCCATCCTGAGAGTTGTTGACCCCAAAGAAGCATTCTCCGATGAGAGAAGCTTACACTCTATTGTGAAATTGGTGGTCAAATTTCCTACACTGAAATAAAGAAGAAGACTTAGACGACCTACAGGATGAGTGGAAAGATTTGTTGCATTTCAAGGAATCACTGAAAAATATGAGTGACTCGGCAACTAATTTCTGACTTGAACTGCGGACGGTGAAAGATAGCCATAACCGCCAGAAATTTTTCCTCCTCTCTAACTAACTTCATGTGCTGTCTACTGGTTCTACCCCAGTCGTCTGCATGCGCTGAGAGAGTATTTTCTCAACCTAACACTATCAAAACTAAACGAACACACAGCATTCATGTGTCAACTATTGCAAACCGACTTCTAGCTAAGCAAGCAATTGCACGACAGGAAACGACTTGCAACCAGTGGGAATCATCGACATCACTAATAAAAGATGTTATAAGTAGGCAGTGCCACCAGCACTACATCAGCAGAGAAGCTGCCAGGAAGCAGAGAGAAGTGGCAACTCTGCATCCCGATGATGCCGAGGCTCCCAGTGATGAAGAGCCTCTTCCTGTATTTCTCCAATAGTTCTTCATAAGTTCAATATTCAGGTAAGGAATATACCAGAATCAACGTTTGAATAGCATTAATTTACAATATTTGTAAACCTTGGGATATTTTGGCCTATATTGGGAATTTTCGAATGCAAGTCTTGGGATATATGATATTTCAGAGTGGCAGCACTTCCTGTGTCTCATTACCTAGCTAACCTATGCAGCGAACTTCCTATACTACGTCGAGTCGGCGCACATGCCTCGTGTTTCTCGTCGATTGGGTACTGCCCAGCATAGCTTCAAATGTTATGAATCTGAAAAGGTGCAGGACGACTTTGCCTACAGTATTCTAGACTTCATTTTGGAGCAATTCAACAATGTGTCTAATAGTCGTATAGCTTTGACTTCTCTCAGTTCGTCATTCAGCTTCGTAACATAATACGTATAGTTGACATTTGGAGATTTGAAATATGATAAAACAATAAACGAGGTCGTTTCTACTCAAACCACAACATCCTCAATCAAATACTCTCATCTTCGACTCCACACCGCACAAAATTCGTGTTTGTTATTTGCAGTCAAATCGAGTGACATGAAGAACCGTCACACCAGAATGCCCAAATGAAGAATCGTTATCCCATAAGATCCCTCACGAAGAATTGTCACCCCAGAACGCTGGATATCAATAGAGGAATAAAGATTAGGTTAGGCTGAATGAGGGTTATGCTTATTTGTTTCAATTATTTTATTAGACATGTATACAAATCTTTATAAATATGCGAATGATATACATGTTAGAGTCGGGTCCAAAAGACTATAAACTAATCGAGCAAGTGGGTCTGCCCCACATCTTTCATAACTCGACTTACTTCCTTCCATTTCATTCTTTCCTTCCACACCACCAATCCCCCCTCCCTCCCTCTCCCCCATCTTATATATCCTGCCCTCTAACTATATATATATATATATATATATATATATATATATATATATATACATATATATATGTATATATATATATATATATATATATATATATATAAATATATATTGAGGGAGCAGATTCTCTTGTAGACATGTGTTATTAAATTCGACAGCATTGAGGAGGTTGTTAATCTTCTTATGGGCTTTCTCAAGCTTTCTAACAAGGACTGGGCATTTGCTCACCCCACAAAGACCGAGTCCTTCTTAGAAAGCTTGAGAATACCCATAAGAAGATTAACAACCTCCTCAATGCTGTCGAATTTAATAACACACGCACACACACACATTCCCCGGCCGTGCGGAGATAAGTTGGGTTTGTCTCCTTTCACGTGTAACCCCTGTTCACCTAGCAGTGAGTAGGTACGGGACGTTAGTCAAGGAGTTGTGACCTTGCTGTCCCGGTGTGTGGTGTGTGAGTGGTCTCAGACCTACCCAGAGATCGGCAAATAATGAGCTCTGAGCTCATTGCCATAGGGTGGTGTCTGGCTGTCTCGACAGAGACTGCAGCAGATCCGAGGTGAATACACACACACACACACACACACACACACACACACACACACACACACACACACACACACACACACATATATATATATATATATATATATATATATATATATATGTGTATATATGAGTGGAAAGGTGGTAGAGAAACACCTTTCCACTCATCTGTCCAACCTTCATAATATATATATATATATATATATATATATATATATATATATATATATATATATATATATATATATATATATAAAACACAGAGCAGAAAAAGTGGTATCAGTTGTAAATGTCTTACAATTGTACATTTCCATGGGCAAATGATTGTCGAACAATTACTCCCGATCCTCCACTAAAGCTTAAGGTCCGTTGAGGTACGAGTCCTGCTAATCAAAGCATAATTGTATCTTGGATTTAGCCGATAAACAACGACACATATCCATATAGTAAAATCAGTGCAACACAAGCAAGTGTGAGGGCAGGGTTGTCGAGTAGTCTCCTTAGATCCCGCACACAGTCAGTCGGCCGGCCTCTCCAGGTTCCTAAAGAAGACGGTCATCCACTCCAATACACGAGCTAGATCAGTCAGCCTTCCCTGCAGATGCAACACCAGGACCCGGATGATGTCGGTGGTTGCTGGCCGAGTAGAGGGTCTTGTTGGTGAGGGAGGTGGGAGGTGGGAGGTCGTGCGACGGCGGTGGTGGACTGTGAGGCGATGTGTCCATCTTGATCGACGAGTGTACGGTACACTGTGCAGGGCAGATTTTATATGAATATTTATTGTGGTTTGTGGAGATGGAAAATAACATTTACACTGGATGATGTCGCTATGCTCGACGTGAAACATACAGCATGGGCGGCCGAGGGACTGCGCCGCGTTACACCGAAGAGGATCATGGCCCCAGTATTCCTTCATTTACACGCCATCTCGCGATCGTGTGCCGTTGTTTTCTCACGAATCGTCCACGATAAAGTTCTCACCAACGAGTGGGGCACCTAAAGTGTTAGGAACATCTCCATTATCTTCATGTTTTGTGCGTTTAGTCCTTCAAGATATATTTATATTTGCCATCCACACCTGCCTTCTTTGGTAAAGGTTCGAACCTAATTTCAATTATAACACATTCAAAAATCGTAAACTGGTGGACATAATCTAGTCTTTGGACATAATGCATGCAGTTACGTATATAGCGGTATCTGGCAGTTTTGCCTTCCCAGTTACGTATATGGCGATATCTGGCACAAGATCTAAGAATATAAGGTCTAACCACTTCCGACCGAATTTCGAGGGAGTTGGCGCAGCGAGCCCGTGAACGTCACCTGGCTGTTCAAAGTGGGGTTAGCGGGTCCTATAGCTGTCAGTTGAAGTTGGTCCGTCGTACGAAAATGACGTCGCCTTCGCTCGCACCGCTCCACTCAATTAGTTATATTCTGACAAATATTATATAAAATATATATATAAATATATATAAAATATTATAGTTCCTGTCTATATATATGAATATATAATATATATGATATAATATATATATATATATATATATAATATATAAAATATTATAGTTCCTGTCTTCCTTGGCGTTTCACAGTTTTCTTCAGTGTATCACAAAGAGAAAATGGACGCATCCAAACTACGTCAGAAGCTGCGCAGAACTGATACAGCGGTTAGACCTGTTTACTTAGACCTTGATCTGGCAGTTTTGCCTTGACACCAACTCGATCCAAATGCCTTCAGTTAATCCGTCGCATTCGTTGATTACGTTGGGGACCCACCTTAGAGCAAGACAATGTATACATTGATTCCGACCATAATATATTCTGACGGTTCTCATGAGTCTGGTGGGATATCTATGAGTGAAGAATTAGTTGACGACAGTGATGAATGACTCATATAACTCCATTTATAATACATCCCCAAAATAGTAAACGGGCGCAATTTGCATCGGACATGATGATTTAAGTTACATGGCGGTATCTGGCAGTTCAGCCTTATCACAAATTCAAGGCCTCACGCAAGTGCTTTCAATCCGTCGCATTAGTTGCCTTCAGTGTGTTCACTGTTAAGATCTGGACGATGAATCTATTGATTCCAAAATTCTGACGGTTCTCTTGAGTCTGATCGGATATGCATGAATGACACTACAAACGTGTCTTCACAAATGCAGGGGTAACCACTATAGTCAGCGCAACGAGAAGTGACCGCTAAGGCGGGGTTAGGAGATTTCCCGGTGGTGCCACATCTCCACAGATAACACGGCCCTCACGGCTCACACTGAATGCAGTGTGAGGGGGGCGGGGCCAGAGAATAAATGTAGGGCAACGTCGCTCTCCCTTGCTCATATGCCATGTCTGACTCGAGGAAACGAAACCTTTGTATAGAAAACATTGCTTTGATTTTTACCTCAGTGGTGGTGTGTGACAAAAAATTGGAATATAATTATATGTGGCAACATTATAAAATATAAAATAAAATTATAGAATAAAATAAAATTATAAAATTATATGTGGCAACACAGGGGGACTCCCAGTGCTCCGCCCTAACGGCCATTTCTCAATGCAACGAGTATAAGAGAGAAACTTACAAAGGAAGACCATGCCGACAGGATGCGAAAGAAATATATATAATAATTGACTAACTTTACAAATATATAAGTAAAAAATAAAGATGTAAACAAACAGGTAATGATAAATAATAAACATAATTTGTAAATAACAATAATGATAGATAAATTATAGCAAATGAATAAATAAAATAAATGGCAGGCAGTGCAACGTATTTCTTAGGTGTTTATCCAAATGAATCTTCAAACTTCGAACTGCCTCTGCAGGAAGTTTCCTCCATTCATATACTATACGGCTGACTAAGTTGTTTCCACCCACTTCCAAATTAAACCTACTTCCTACGCTCAGTCCTCAAAACTCAGATGGCCCGATTCATGGGCAATGCTGACCTTACACACATACACCCAACTCCTTGCCCACCACCACAAGTGTGTGTGTGTCGTGTTTGTGGTAGTGGTGAAATGCTTTGATGTTCTTCATCTTTCAGAAACTGATAAGCTTGTATAAGCGTTTCCGTTCTCACAGTGCACTTGGTTTCGTGGAACTGCATTTACTGCCAGCTAAAACCTTTGTCACTTGCTATGCAAATCCGTTTCTAAGAGCTTTCGTGTTGGTGCGGCAGGCAAAAGAGAAGACGCTCTTTTCCCGCGTCTCATGCATCCTAAAACGGACCCAGTATGCGACCCTCCGAGACGAATCACGGGACGTGCGCTGTAAACGTCGAGGCACTTCACGCGCAGACTGGGGACGGGGAACACAGAACGAGCAGCCACATGTGCTCGGCCCGGAGGCCGTGTGCGACGCCTACGACGTGTGACTCATTTCCTAGCAAAAGTATGCAGCGGACACACAGTTGGCTTCCTGTACAACGTCGAGTCGTCACACATGGCTTGTGTTTCTCGTCGATTGGGTACTGCCCAGCATAGCGTCAAATTCGATGAATATTATAAAGGTGCAGGACGACTTCGCCGACAGTATTCTAGACTTCATTTTGGAGCAATTCAACAATATGTCTAATAGTCGTAGAGCTTTAACTTCTATCAGTTCGTCATTCAGCTTCGTATCGTATGACGCAAAGGTGACATTGGGAGATTCGAAAAAAAAAAACAGTAAACGAAGTCGTTTCTACTCAAACCACAAGAACCCCAATCAAATCTTTGACTCCACACCACACAAAATTCGTGTTTGTTATTTGCAGTCAAATTGAGTCACATAAGATTTGTCAATCCAGAACGCCCAAATGAGGAATCGTTATGCCATGAGACCCCTCATGTAGAAATGTCACCCCAGTACGCCGAATATCAACAGAGGAACAAAGATTAGGTTAGGCTGAATGAGTGTTATGCTTATTTTTTCCATTGGTTTTATTAGACATGAATACAAATATTCTTAAATGTACGAATGATATACATGTTGGAGTCAGGATAAAAAAATATAAGGACATAAGTAATACCACAGTCGGAACAGAAAAAGTGGTATCAGTTGTGTGTTATAAATGTATGACTATTATACATTTTCATTGGCAAATGATTGTCGAACAATTACTCCCGGTCTTCCCCTAAAGGTTAAGGTCCGTTCACGTACGAGTCCTGCGAATCAAAGAATAATCGTATCTTGGATGTAGCCGATAAACAACGACACATATCCATATATTAAAATCAGTGCAACACACACAAGTGTGAGGGCAGGGTTGTCGAACAGTCTCCTTAGATCCCGCACATAGTCAACCGGCCTCTCCAGGTTCCTAAAGAAGACGGTCATCCACTCCAAAACACGGGCTAGATCAGTCAGCCTTCCCTGCAGGTCCCGGACGATGCTGGCCAGCAACACCAGGACCCGGATGATGTCGGTCGTTGCTGGCCATGTAGAGGGTGTTGTTGTTGGTGGTGGTGGTGAGGGAGATGGGCTGTGCGACTGCGGTGGTGGAGTGTGAAACGATGTGTTCATCTTGATTGACGAGTGTACACTGTGCAGGGCAGATTTTATATGAATCTTTATTGTGGTTTGTGGAGGTGGAAAATAACATTTACACTGGATGCTGTCCTATGCCACTATGTTCGACGTGAAACATACATGTGCGGCCGAGGGACTGCGCCGCGTTACACCGAAGAGGATCATGGCCCCAGTATTCCTTCATTTACACGCCATCTCGCGATCGTGTTCAAACCTTTGTTTTCTTACAAATCGCCCACGTTAAAGTTCTTTATAGCGAGTTGGGCACCTAAACTGTTAGGAACATCTTCATCGTCTTCATGTTTTGTGCGTTTAATCCTTCACGGCTTACCTACTTACTAGGCATATTTATATTTTCCATCCACACCTGCCTTCTTTGGTAAAGGTTCGAACCAAATTCCAATTATAATACATCCCCAAAATCGTAAACTGGTGCAATTTACAATTGGACATAATGTATGCAGTTACGTATATGGCGGTATCTGGCAGTTTTGCCTTCTCAGTTACGTATATGGCGGTATCTGGCAGTTTTGCCTTGACACCAACTCAATACAAGTGCCTTCAGTTCATCTGTCGCATTCGTTGTTTACGTTAGGGCCCCCTCCTAAGAGCAAGACAATGGATACATTGATTCCTTAACATATTGTGATGGTTTTCATGAGTCTGGTCGGATATCTATGAATGAAGAATTAGTTGACGATAGTGATGAATAACTCACTTAACTCCATTTATAATACATCCCCAAAATAGTAAACGGGCACAATTTGTATCGGACATAATGGTTTAAGTTACATGGCGGTACCTGGCAGTTTAGCCTTATCACAAACTCAAGGCCACTGGCAAGGGCTTTCAATCCGTCGCATTCGCTGGCTGCAGTGGTGTTCATTGCTAAGATCTAGACGATGGATCTATTGATTCATTAAAAGATTATAACGGTTCTCTTGAGTCTGATCGGAAACGATGAATGACACTACAAACGTGTGCTTACAAATAGAGGGGAGAGAGAAACTAACAAAGGACTGGAAGTCTTTTGATGCATAACTAGATCGGATGCGAAATATATAAATCAATGATTAAATTTATAAATAAATAAGTAAAAGATAAAGATATAGACATAATGATAAATAATACAGATAATAATAATTTGTAAAATGACTAACGATAAATGAATAGATAACGAATAAATAAATGGTAGCCGTTGCAACACATAGCTTAGGTGTTTGTCCAAATGAATCTTCAAACTTCGAACTGTACGAAATTGCACTGCCTCTGCAGGAAGTTTACTCCATTAATTTACTAAACTTCCAAATCACACCTCAAAACTCAGATGTTCCCAATTGTGGGCAATGCTGACCTTACACAAAAATCACCCAACTCTGTCCACCACCAACAGAATGTGTGTGTGGTGTCTACGTGTATCGTGTTTGTGGTAGTGGTAAAATGCTACGATATTCTCCATCTTTCAAAAACTGATAATAAACTTGTATAAGCGTTTCCGTTCTCACAGTCTACTTGGTTACGTGGAACTACATTTATCATCATCTAAAACCTTTGTCACTTGCAATGCAAATCTGTCCTTTGTGAATTTTCATGTTGGTGCGGCAGGCAAAGGAGAAGACGCTCTTTTCCTGCGTCTCAGGCACCCTAACCCATATGCGAATCACCGGACTTGCGCTGTGAACGTCGAGGCGTTTCACGCGTAGACTGTGAGCGATTTACACAGAACAATCAGCCATACCCGTTCGGCCCGGAGGCAGTGTGAGGCACGACTACGACTTTGGACCAGTGCTGCCACTCCTTGGGATCCCCCAGATCTTGGGATTCCCCCCAGATCTTGGGATTTCCCCCCAAGATCTTGGGATATTTGGATTTTTTTTCTAAAGGCTAGATATCTTGGGATTTTAAAGCCTTCCCATTGTATCTTTCATTATTTAGGTTTGCAAATAAATATTACATCTGAATGCAAAAGAGAACCACAATGGAAATAAATTTAAATGCATTTTTGAGTTATCCTCAGCAATTGTAATTGTTATTTCGAACTACAGTATGTGTTCTCTTCACTGTCTGCACTTCATGTATATTGATTCATTGCCAAATAAAATTATTATTATTATTATTATACTATCCAGGTACTTTGTTCTATTAAATCTAGCAACACTACACTTGGCCTGGCCTCTATAGCTTCACGGATCACAGCAGTAGTGACTCGAGTGAGCAGTGCTTGTATGATAACTGCGTAAACTTGTGTTGCTATTAACAATGAGTGACTCTGGAGATCCTGAGCTTGGGGTAAGGAAAAAAATGCAAAGGATGGTACCAGCAGTCGTTTAATCCGGAGTGGCTGCAAGACCCTGGACTGAAAGACTGGGTAAAACCAGACCCAAAGGACAAGAATGGTGCATTTTGTTGTGTGTGTGTGACTGGAAACTCAAAAATTGTAATAAGTCTGCCCTGCTGAAGTATAAAGCTTCCTTAAAACACATAAAGTGTTTTGAAGCAAAGAAACGCACTGTTAACATTCAGCAGTATTTTAGGAAGCCCACAGAATCATAAAAGCTTCAAGATAAGAGAGCAAAGGCAGAATTGCTTTTAGAAGGATATAGCAGAACATGGAATTCCTTTTGCACAAGTTGATCATTTATTCAAAGTTATAAAGAAAATGGCCCCTGATTGTGAAATTCTTCAAGGCATGAAAATGAAAAGAAACTAAGGCTTCTTACATATTACAAGACGGAGTTGCATGGGATAAAAGTACGTCAGTTGCGAAAATTTGCAAAGAAAATAAGTTTTCTTTATAGATGAATCTACAGATGTTTCTGTATCACAAGTTCTTGCAATGATGGTCCGGTTTTATGATGAACAAAAGTGTAAAGTTACTGACGCACTTTTAGATGTAGTAGAAGTTGATGATGCGAGTGCTGAAGGATTGTTTAAATCAGTAAAGGAGTTACTGAAAAGTAAGGGTATACCCCTACAAAACATAATAGGGTTTGCTAGTGACAACTGCTCCACAATGTTAGGAGCACATAAAGGATTTCAGGCTTACCTTAAACATGAAATTCCATCTGTTTTTATTTTAGGATGTGTGTGTCATTCATTTGCCTTGTACTAGTCAAGCCAGCAATACCCTGCCTTCATGGCTTGATTTTTATTTCTGAAGGATGCTTGCGGTTATTTTGCTCGTAGCAGCAAACGTCAACACCTTTTTCAGATGATCCAAGATGTTGCCCAGACTCCTAAGCCTAACATGTTAAAGTTGTCGATGGCTGTCTAGAAGTTCCGTTGTCTTTAGAATATTAGAACAATGGGATGCCCTACAGCTGTTTTTTCAGGGAGAATCCAGCACAGATAAAGTAGATGGAGCAGCCAAGATACACAAAACGATGACAACTCCAGGAACAAAGCACATATTGCTTTTCCTCAACTATATTCTTCGGAAAGTAGACAAAATGAACATTGAATTCCAGTCACAGTACTTTCGACTTTCAACTCTGTATTCTACAATATTTAATGAAAATAGAAACATTTTAGCAATATTCAATCACAAGGGCTTAGCAGCATTGACCCCCGTGATCATGCAACACACAAGAAAGTTGATGATATTGAACTTGGTGGCAGATGCAAGTCCATGCTTATTAATGAACCTCTAGGAGAAGCTGAACAATATTTCGTCTTGACTGCCACAAGTTTTTGGTGGAACTTTGTGCTCAAATGCGAAAGAGATTTGCTTTTGAGGAAGACAGTATTCTGGCCATCCTGCGAGTTGTTGACCCCAAAGAAGCACTCTCCGATGAGAGAAGCTTACACTCTATTGTGAAATTGGCGGTCAAATTTCCTATACTGATTAAAGAAGAAGACTTAGACAACCTACAGGATGAATTGAAATATTTGTTGTATTTCAAGGAATCACTGAAAAAATATATAGAATATAGATCGAAATTAATATAGATTAATATAGATAGATATTACTAACCAAAAAGTACATAGAAACTTTACGTTATCATTTGTTATTTATCATTTATTATTTCATTTATTTAAATTAAATAAATGAAATAATAAATGATAACAAATGATAACGTAAAGTTTCTATGTACTTTTTTGTTAGTAATATCTATCTATATTAATCTATATTAATTTCTATCTATATTCTATATATTTTTGTTTTTGATTGATGTACGAGTACATATACTGTATATCTTATGAATGTAATTTGTTTTATTAAGTTTATTTCATTTAATCATTTTATTTATTCATTTACTTATTTACATATTGTTTTATGTGTTTTAATTTTTATTAATTCCTTTATTTTGTCTTTATCAATTATATTTGTATTTTCATGGTTTTTATTATTATTATTATTATTTATATTCTCAAGGGACAAAAACACCTTTACGGGTTTTTGGGGGGAAAATATCGACTGTATTTAAGTCGATGTGAGGAAATTACTACAGTATTTCTTTCCCGTTAAAGGAACTCAATGTGGGATTTTTTTTTTTTTTATTATTATTATTTTTTTTTTATAAGACGCGAATAGAACAAAAAATTAACTATTTTTCTTCCAAATGTGAAGGAGAACATCGACATATAAACCAAAATCGACGGCATTTTGCCTAGTGTGAAGATGGAAATCGACAGCATTTTTGCCGTCGATTTACATGAAAATCGACGGTAATTTTGCTTAGTGTGTAGATGGAAATTAAAGGAGGAAAACGACGGCATTTTTGACGGCTTTTTGCCCTGTGTGAAGGAGGAAATCGACGGCATTTTTTACCTTGTGTGAAGATGGAAATCGACGGTATTTTGGCCTAGTATGAAGATGGAAATCGACGATGTTTTTGCCTAGTTTAAGACGACATGAAAGGTAAAGATGCCATGGCATCAGGGAGCGAAATTTTCAGGTCAGCACGTGGTCTTACGTAACACTGAACGAAACATTCTGAGAAAGCCGTGTAGAGAAAAATGTTTTAGGAAGAAAAGACGATGAATTTTGACAATTGTGTTCTTAATTAAACTGAGCTAAACATTCTGAGAAAATCCTTAGATACATGTAGAGAGAAACGTTTTAAAAATATAGAAGAGACGATGAATTTTGACAATTGTGTTGAACGAAACATTCTGAGAATTTTTTTAAACACGTGGAAAAAAAGATGATGGATTTTGATGCGACGTGACGTCATAACGTCGGCATCAGAACGCGGGAAGATTTTTCGGTCCTAGTGTATGGTCATGGCGAATAAAACAAAAAATAAATGTGAAGCAAGACGTCTATATAGAAAACCAAAATCGACAGCATTCTGCCTAATGTGAAGATAGAAATCGACGGCATTTTTGCCTAGTGTGTACATGAAAATCGACGGTAATTTTGCCCAGTATGAAGATGAAAATCGACGGCATTTTTGCCCTGTATGAAGGAGAAAATCGACGGCAGTTTTGCTTAGTGTGAACATGGAAATCAACGGTATTTTTGCCCAGTGTGTAGATGGAAATCGACGGCATTTCTGTTTAGTGTGAACATGAAAATCAACGGCAGTTTTGCCTAGTGTGAAGATGAAAATCAACGGTATTTTTGCTCAGTGTGAAGATGAAAATCAACGGCAGTTTTGCCTAGTGTGAAGATGAAAATCGACGGTATTTTTGCTTAGTGTGAAGATGAAAATCAACGGCAGTTTTGCCTAGTGTGAAGATGAAAATCAACGGCAGTTTTGCCTAGTGTGAAGCTGAAAATCGACGGCAGTTTTGCCTAGTGTGTACATGGAAATCAAAGGTATTTTTGCCTAGTGTGTAGATGGAAATCGACGTCAGTTTTGCCCTGTGTGAAGGAGGAAATCTACGGCATTTTTGTCTAGTGTGAAGATGGAAATCTACGGTATTTTTGCCTAGTGTGTACATGGAAATCAACGGTATTTTTGCCCTGTGTGAAGGAGGAAATCGACGGTATTTTCGCCTAGTGTGAAGATGGAAATCGACGGTGTTTTTGCCTAGTTTAAGACGACATGAACGGTAAAGATGTCATGGTATTAGGGAGCGAAATTTTCAGGTCAGCACGTGGTCTTACGTAACACTGAACGAAACATTCTGAGAAAGCCGTGTAGAGAAAAATGTTTTAAGAGGAAAAGACGATGAATTTTGACAATTGTGTTCTTAATTAAACTGAGCTAAACATTCTGAGAAAATTCTTAGATACATGTAGAGAGAAACGTTTTAAAAATATAGAAGAGACGATGAATTTTGACAATTGCGTTGAACGAAACATTCTGAGAATTTTTTTAAACACGTGGAAAAAAAGATGATGGATTTTGATGCGACGTGACGTCATAACGTCGGCATCAGAACGCGGGAAGATTTTTCGGTCCTAGTGTATGGTCATGGCGAATAAAACAAAAAATGAATGTGAAGCAAGACGTCGACATAGAAAACCAAAATCGACGGCATTCTGCCTAATGTGAAGATGGAAATCGACGGCATTTTTGCCTAGTGTGTACATAAAAATCGACGGTAATTTTACCTAGTGTGAAGATGAAAATCGACGGCATTTTTGCCCTGTGTGAAGGAGAAAATCGACGGCAGTTTTGCTTAGTGTGAACATGGAAATCAATGGTATTTTTGCCCAGTGTGTAGATGGAAATCGAAGGCATTTCTGTTTAGTGTAAACATGAAAATCAACGGCAGTTTTGCCTAGTGTGAAGATGAAAATCGACGGTATTTTTGCTCAGTGTGAAGATGAAAATCAACGGCAGTTTTGCCTAGTGTGAAGATGAAAATCAACGGTATTTTTGCTTAGTGTGAAGATGAAAATCAACGGCAGTTTTGCCTAGTGTGAAGCTGAAAATCGACGGCAGTTTTGCCTAGTGTGTACATGGAAATCAAAGGTATTTTTGCCTAGTGTGAAGCTGAAAATCGACGGCAGTTTTGCCTAGTGTGTACATGGAAATCAAAGGTATTTTTGCCTAGTGTGAAGCTGAAAATCGACGTCAGTTTTGCCTAGTGTGTACATGGAAATCAAAGGTATTTTTGCCTAGTGTGTAGATGGAAATCGACGTCAATTTTGCCCTGTGTAAAGGAGGAAATCTACGGCATTTTTGTCTAGTGTGAAGATGGAAATCTACGGTATTTTTGCCTGGTGTGTACATAGAAATCGACGGTATTTTTGCCCTGTGTGAAGGAGGAAATCGACGGTATTTTTGCCTAGTGTGAAGATGGAATTCGACGGTGTTTAAGACGACGTGAAAATGAAATCAAGATGTCATGGTATCAGGGAGCGAAATTTTCAGGTCAGCACATGGCCTTAAGTAACACTGAACGAAACATTCTGAGAAGGCCGTGTAGAGAAAAATGTTTAAAAATGTATAAAAAAGAATATAGAAAAGACGATGAATTTTGACAAGTGTGTTCTGAGCGAAACATTCTGAGAAAATCGTTAAATACATGTGGAGAGAAACCTTTTAAAAAAGACGATGAATTTTGACAATTGAGTTGAACGAAACATTCTGAGAAATTTTGAAACACGTGGAGAGAAAGATGATATAGAAAATATAATGGATTTTGATGCGACGTGACGTCATAATGTCGGCATCAGAGCGCGGGAAGATTTTTCGGTCCTTGTGTATGGTCATGGCGAATAAAACAAAAAATAAACGATTTTTCTGCCAAATGTGAAGGAAGACATCGACATAGAAAACCAAAATCGACGGCATTTTGCCTAGTGTGAAGATGGAAATCGACGGCATTTTTGCCTAGAGTGAAGGAGATCGACGGTATTTTGCCTTGTGTGTAGATGGAAATCGACGGCATTTTTGAACTGTGTGAAGGAGAAAATCGACGGTATTTTTGCCTAGTGTGAAGAAGGAAATCGACGGCCGTTTGCCTAGTGGATACATGAAATCCGACGGTATTTTTGCCTAGTGTGTAGATGGGAATCGACGGCATTTTTGCCCTGTGTGAAGAAGGAAATCGACGGCATTTTTGTCTATTGTGAAGATGCAAATCGACGGCAGTTTTGCCTTGTGTAAATATGGAAATCGACGGTATTTTTGCCTAGTGTGTAGATGGAAATCGACTGTATTTTTGCCCTGTGTGAAGGAGGAAATCCACGGCATTTTTGCCTTATGTGAAGAAGGCAATCGACGGTATTTTTGCCCTGTGTGAAGGAGGAAATCGACTGTATTTGTGCCTAGTGTGAAGATGGAAATCGACGGTGCTTTTGCCTAGTTTAAGACGACGTAATAGGGAAATCAAGATGTTGTCATGGTATCAGTGAGCGAATTTTTCAGGTCAGCACGTGGCCTTACGTAACACTGAACGAAACATTCTGAGAAAGCCGTGTAGAGAAAAATGTTTTAAGAATATAGAAAAGACGATAAATTTTGACAATTGTGTTCTTATCAAAACTGAGCGAAACTTTGAGAAAACCCTAAATACATGCAGAGAGAAACGTTTTAAAAGTACAAAAAGACGATGAATTTTGACAATTGTGTTGAACGAAACATTCTGAGAATTTTTTTAAACACGTGGAGAGAAAGATGTTTTAAAAATATATAGAAAATATGATGGATTTTGATGCGACGTGACGTCATAACGTCGGCATCAGAGCGCGGGAAGATTTTTCGGTCCTTGTGTATGGTCATTGCGCGTAGGCAACTTTTTCCTTGACTTTTGGCGATGAAGACATATTTCTGTATTTTGGGGACCAAAAACTCGATGGAGATAATCAGGAAACTTAATATATACATATATATACAAAAATAGCGTTTTCTATCGACGTCACGAAAATAATGACGGCAATGGAGCGCGGTGCGTTGTGTGATTAATGACGTCTTTCCCAATGTGAGAATCTAAAAATTAGTGTTTTTCTTTTTCTTTTTGTCATCTATGCATGAGCACAGTCGTATAATTAAGCAGTTGTTACACATAGATTATATTTCTGATAACAACATATTTCCACCAAAATGTAAATATTTCTTGTTCAAACTCACCCTTTTTAGGCGCATTCCGTGTACTGCAAAGTATATACATTAAATACAATGTCTTCATTTGATTTCTTCTTCCTTAAAGAACCTAATATTGCAAATTAATCGACAAAAGTAATTATAAAGATACCAAGTATCAAGATGATATAATGTTAATCATCAAAATTCGCAAACACAATAGCAAATGTACTTCCAACCTCTATTTGAATAACGACAATATGATTTCCGTTGCAGACATCTAGACGTCTCTAAGGACATATTCAACAGCATATGACGGAAAGATAATTTGTTGTTTGGAGCTTTGAAAAAATTGAAATTTGTAACCATATATCAAAACCCCACGAATCAAAATACCATAGTCAATATTATCCCATTGTTCATAATCACACACATAATATTCCAGGATGTTGATAGTATTAATAAACACTATATGTTAAAGTATAATTTCATTGGATAAATTTATTAATGAATATAGGCATAGGTTAATTGGCGTGGGATTTTTACCAATGGGATTATGACCTTCTGGGACTCTGTCATGAATTCGACACAGGCAAGGTCATCATATCAAGACAACAGGTCAGGACTCGCAGTAATGGATTTAAACTGGACAAATTTAGATTAAGTTGTTTTAAGAAACGGTTAGACAACTTTATGCACGGGGATAACAGGTGGTAATGGACATGGAACTGCCTAGTGTAGGCCACATGGTCTCTTGTAATCTCCTTCGTTCTTATGTTCTTAACCCACTGGGCGCCGACGACCGTTGAGAGTTTGTCCGAGTCAGAAACGACTTCGGTGCCAAAATTCAAAATTTCAAATATTCAAATATTTCCGTTACATCTAGCAAAGATGAAGGATGAACGAAGAGATTTTGTAAATCTAGATACGGATGTTAGACATACTGTTGAATTGTTCTTAGGAATCTCTAGATCTATGTAATAAGCGAAGTCATATTCTAGTTATATTCAAATGTTGGAGGTTGAAGGTAGGATGTCGGAGGAAAAATAGCCCAGTGTGATAACCTTCCTGGAGGTCAACCATATTGGATTTGCAAGTCTGCACCTAGATGCTACGCAAGTTTGACGACAATTATTAAAAGATCAAAATATTTGTAACGAAAATTCCCTTAACGATAAGAAATATAAAATAATGAAAATAATAATATATATTTTGGCATCCGGCGAATTCACCGACAACAATTCATCGACACGCTCAGTTCATCAATATACAGTACACAATTCATCGAAAGATAAAAATAAAAAAATTCTAATTTTAAATATATAACTAGGTCGTGTTTTCATCCTTGATTTAGCAAAATTTTACTTTTGATAATTAAATAATTACTTTCATAACCTTTATTTAGGATAAGAATTTCTTTTCGTAGTATCTATCAAGAATAGTTAAAATTCTTTAATGACAGAACTATTGAAAATGACAAATTAGTTTAAACTAAACTTATAAATTGGTTTGCTTAAAGTGATAAAGCTAGGTTATGGGCTATTGCCCGCAAATAATTAATCAACGACGTTGCTATATGAAGGATATCTCTCTACAATGTTTTTTTATCCGTTCAGAAGTCACGATATTTCTTTCTTTGTGGTTGAGGTGAGGTACCAGCCAAGTATTGATCGACTTTGACTTCATTATAGTTTTGTTCTTTCTTCAAGCAGTCGAAAAAATTCCAAATATTAGGGACGTGGTGTCCAGCAACATGTGTCTCAAATGTCCTATGCAATAGTTTGAAGTACTAATTTGTCATTTTCAAAAGTTCTGTCATTAAAGAATTTTAACTATTCTTAATAAATACGGAAAGAATTTCTACCTTGTTTTTGTAGTGTTCTAAATAAAGGCTATGAAAGTAACTATTTCATTATCAAAGGTAAAGTGTGCTAAATCAACGAACAAAACTATAATGAAGTCAAAGTCGATCAATACTTGGCTGGTACTTCATCTCGACCACAAAGAAAGAAATATCGTGACTCTTCTGAACGGAAAAAAAAAACATTGTAGAAAGATATCCTTCATATAGCAACGTCGTTGATTATTTGCGGGCAAACATGTTTGTCGAACGTGTATGAAGTGATGTTTGACCGTGTGAATGGTTGTCAAACGGTTTTTCAAACGTATTTGAAGTTATGCTTGACCATGGAAATGTTTGACAAACTGTTTGACCGTGTGAATGGTCCTTTATACGTGAATATCTCCCTTCGACATGTCGATTTGTACACAAACATTTCACGTCGATACGTTTAGTCGACACGTTCAGTCAAACGGTTTGTCAAACACGTTCGACAAACGTGTGTGAAGTGACGTTTGACCGTGTGAATGGTTGGCAAACGGTTTGTGCAACGTGTTTCAAGTGACGTTTGACCGTGAGAATGTTGGCAAACGGTTTGTGCAACGTGTTTCAAGTGAGGTTTAACCGTGGGAGTTTGACAAACATGTTTTTCAAACGTGTTTGAAGTGGTGTTTGGCCGTGGGAATGTTTGACAAACATGCTTGTCAAACGTACTTGAAGTGGTGTTTGACCGTGAGAATTTTTGATAAACCATTTGACAAACATTTCACGTCGACACTTTTGTCAAACATTCCCACGGTCAAACATAACTTCCAACAAGTTTGACAAACGTATTTGTCAAACGGTTTGTCAAACATGTTGGTCAAATGGTTTGTCAAACATTTCCACGGTCAAACATCACTTCAAATACGTTTGACAAACATGTTTGACAAACGGTTTGTCAAACATTCCCACGGTCAAACATCACTTCAAACACGTTTGACAAACCGTTTGACAACCATTCACACGGTCAAACGTCACTTCAAACACGTTTGTCAAATGTGTTTGACAAAACGTTTCGCAAACCGTTTGACTAAACGTGTCGACTAAACGTATCGACGTGAAATGTTTGTCTACAAATCGACATGTCGAAGGGAGATATTCATGTATAAAGGACCATTCACACTGCCAAACTGTTTGTCAAATGGTTTGTCAAACATTCCCACGGTCAAACATCACTTAAAACATGTTTGACAAACCGTTTGACAACCATTCACACGGACAATCATCACTTCATATACGTTTGACAAACAGTTTGACAACCATTCACTCGGTCAAACATCACTTCAAATACGTTTGACAAACCGTTTTACATGCGCGTTAGACAACCAAATACTCCATTCACACAGTCAAACATCGCTTCAAACACGTTTGACAAACGTGTGTTTGAGAGCCACTATTCACACCAGTGCTGCACTTGTACAGCATCTTAGGTGTTTATCTAAAGACACGGGAGCGCCATTATTCGTACCAAGTAATCAAGCCTGAACAAATCAGGTACGCGGCTATAGGACATCCATTGTGATCGTTTTCTTCCATGCCCTGAGGCACCCAAACTCCTGCATACATGGTATTCCTTGTCAATTAAATACTGACGCCGTAAGAACTCCTATTATCTTTTTTCGTCAGATATGCAATGCCGAACCTTGTGAGTGGATGTGTGATTCACTACCATTGTCTTGGATCACGTGCTGGACTCGTGATCGACAGCTGTTTCCCTCCCGGAATTGAGCTCAGAGCTCGTATGACCGATCTATGGGTAATGCACGCACACACACACACACACACACACACACACACACACACACACACACACACACACACACACACACACACACACACACACACACACACACACACACACACACACACACACACACACACACACACACACACACACACACAACTCCCTGCCCACGAGAGTTGGAGTAACGACTCGCGACGTAGCGATACTGAAATTATTTCAGCCCTGGGCGGGATTCGACCACCGGACCGCCATAGTGGCGGCTGGGAACTCTATCACTGCGCCACGAGTGTCCTATAGAATTAGTGTGTGTGTGTGTGTGTGTGTGTGTGTGTGTGTGTGTGTGTGTGTGTGTGTGTGTGTGTGTGTGTGTGTGTGTGTGTGTGTGTGTGTGTGTGTGTGTGTGTGTGTGTGTGTGTGTGTATCTACCTAGTTGTATTATATGAGAAGGGAGCTATGCTCGTAAGTGCCCCGTCTTTGTATCTTTCAGCATAATTTTTTTTTCTTAAAATCTTGAATGGTGTTTGCACACACTGCTTCTTTGTCTAATTTGTTCCAAGTATCTATCACTCTGCGTGGAAAGCTATTTTTTCAGATCTCTTCTGTAATTATCTTTTTTGAGTTTCTTTTCGTGTCCTCTTGTTTTTCCATTGTACCATTTCAATAAATCTTTCTTATCTAAGATTTCCATTCCTTTCATAATTCTATAGATAGTTAGTAGGTCTCCTCTTTCCCTTCTTTGTTCCAGAGCTGGTAATTCCAATTTTGACAGTCTTTGTTCATATGTCATTTTGGAAAGAGTTGGTGCCAGTTTTATTGTTCTTTGTGTTCTTTCTATTTTTTCTTTATATTCTTTTTTGGTACTAGGTGTCCACAGTGTTGCTACGTACTCGAGTTTTGGTCTTATTAGTGTAGTTATTATTATTATTATATTTTTTTTTTATCATTTCCTCATCCAAATAGACAGATGCCGCTTTTATTGACCTCAATAAATTGTAGGTTTCTCCGACTATTTTATTAATATGTTTGTCCGGTGTCATGTCTTTGCTGATCATCACTCCAAGGTCTTTTTCCGAGTTTACGTTTTTGACCTCTTCTTCACCAATTTTATAATCTCGATATTCTGTTTTTACTTTTTTCCAAATTCCATTATACTATATTTCTTGATATTGAATTTCATTTCCAACTTTTGAGTACATTTCTAGATCCTGTCCAAGTCTTTTTGTAATGAGTTGCAATCCTCCTCCGTTCTTACTTTCTTTAGTATTTCTGCGTCGTCTGCAAAGAAATTCAAATAACACTACTCCTTCATCCGGTCTCATGTCTTTGCTGATCATCACTCCAAGGTCTTTTTCCGAGTTTACGTTTTTGACCTCTTCTTCACCAATTTTATAATCTCGATATTCTGTTTTTACTTTTTCCAAATTCCATTATACTATATTTCTTGATATTGAATTTCACTTCCCACTTTTGAGTACATTTCTAGATCCCGTCCAAGTCTTTTTGTAATGAGTTGCACTCCTCCTCCGTTCTTACTTTCTTTAGTATCTCTGCGTCGTCTGCAAAGAAATTCAAATAACACTACTCCTTAATCCATGTCATTTATGTATATGGCAAACATGATCGGGGCCAGTAATGATCCCTGCGGGACACCACTTATCATTTCTTTCCAATTTGAGAATTTATCTCTAATTACTACTCTCACTTTCCTCACAGTCAGGAAGTCTTTCATCCATTCCAATAATTTTACTCTGATGCCATTGACTCTATTTTCCTTATTAGTTTCTTGTGTAGTACCTTATCAAATGGCTTTTGTAGGTCCAGAAAGGCACAGTCTGCCCAAACCATCTCTCTCTTGAATTATATCTATCAATATCGAGTAGAAGCAGATCAAGTTTGTTGTACATGATCTTCCTTGTCTGAATCTAAATTTATTTGGATTCAGTATAGTTTTTTCTTCCAAATGTTTAACCCATCTATTTTTAATGACCTTTTCACAAATTTTTGCTACTGTGCTTGTCAGGAGACCGGTCTGTAATTTGATGGATCTTCCTTGTTTCCTCCCTTATAAATCGGTACAATATTTGCATTCTTCCAGTCCGTGGGTTAGGCCTAGGTCTGTGTTTTGTTTTTAAATTCACCAATATCTTCAAATAAGTCTGTATGATACTAAAAGATTGAAAACAATGTAAAAACGTGTAAGCGTACTAAAGAATAAATGCAAAAAAACAAAATCAAACTAAAATGTCTGTAAACGGAAGAAAACAAAGTGATTGTCGTTTGCTAACTGTCCTGCCCACGTCTAAAAAAATGATAAATCGTTCATTTACAAGAATGTCTGTTTATTTATAGACTCCCATGTCGTTTTCTTGAATATATGTATTATAAAAGAAAATGTGGAGATATTACGCCACTCAGTGCTGATCGCACCCATCGTTGTTTACGAAACAAAACCGGTAGAAGATGACCGCAAAGACGTGGAATCTGTTTTGGGGTTCTTCTTTTGTCAAAGCTCCTTTTCAAAATGGTGTTGGTCGGTACGTTCAACAGTTGCAACGAATTGCTTTTAAATTTTGTAAAAACCATGGAGGAAGCAGAGGAATGAGGTAAGTTCACAGCCTATTCGTTTTTATTCTAATTCTTATGCAATTAATACAGGTCGTTTCGCTACATTGCCAGTTCGCTACCAACCAGTTCGATAGATTCTTTGGTCGTTTCGCTACATCCTTTCGGTCGTTTCGCTACATTTCTTCGGTCGTTTCGCTACATTCTTCGGTCATTTCGCTACATCCTTTCGGTCGTTTCGCTACATTCTTCGGTCGTTTCGCTACATTTCGCTACACTGTTTTTTTCGCATTTGAGATACGAATATGATAAAAAATACAATGTGTGTAGGTTTATAAAGTACCTGTAACCCATTGGACGTTTCGCTACATGGCCAGTTCGCTACTAACGATTTGCTACATTCTTCGGTCGTTTCGCTACATTTGGCTACGTTGTTCGGTCGTTTCGCTACATTCTTTCGGTCGTTTCGCTACATTCTTCGGTCGTTTCGCTACATTGCCAGTTCGCTACCAACCATTTCGCTACATTCTTTGGTCGTTTCGCTACATTTGGCTACGTTGTTCGGTCATTTCGCTACATTCTTTCGGTCGTTTCACTACATTCTTTGGTCGTTTCGCTACATTTCGCTACACTGTTTTTTAACGCATTTGAGATATTAATATGATAAAAAAAATACGATGTGTGCATATTCATAAAGTAATTTTGTAGGCTACGGAAGCATAATTTGCAAACTGGCCATGTAGCGAAACGACCTGTAACCGCTACAATCTTCGGTCGTTTCGCTACATTTGGCTACATTGTTCGGTCGTTTCGCTACATTCTTTCGGTCGTTTCGCTACATCATTTGATCGTTTCGCTACATTTCGCTACACTGCTTTTTCTATCGCATTTGAGATACGAATATGATATAAAATACGATGTGTGCAAATTTATAAAGTAATTTTGTAGGCTACGGAGGCAAAATTTGACTAATGAGGCGATTTGGCGATAGATAAAAAAAAATTATCTGCCCTTGTTTTATGGAATCGTCAGGGAGATTATCGGGCAGATAATTATAAAACAGTGACTTATCGTGCACATTACCAGAGCTGGGCGCGTTCCTCGGTGCGTTCCGCTTTAGTTTGGCCGCGGTTAGCGCTCCCAAAATATTAAAGCAATATAGGTGCCGGTATAGTATGTGGCCTACGAAAATTTTCTTTGGTATAGTATGAGGCATACTGGACTTAAATTTCGTTATGAACCTGTCTCTTAAGACGTTAATTGTTTGGGAGCGCTAACCGCGGCCAAACTAAAGCGGAACGCACCCAGCTCTGGTAATGTGCATGATAAGTCACTGTTTTATGATTATCTACCGGATAATCTGCCTGACGATTGCATAAAACAAGGGCCGATAAAAATAATTTTATCTATCGCCAAATCGCCACATTAGGCAAATTCTGCTTCCGTAGCCTACAAAATTACTTTATAAATTTGCACACTTTGCAATTTATATCGTATTCGTATCTCAAATGTGAAAAAACATTGTAGCGAAATGTAGCGAAACGACCAAAGAATGTAGCGAAACGACCGAAAGAATGTAGCGAAACGACCGAAGAATGTAGCCAAATGTAGCGGAACGACCGAAGAATGTAGCAAAACGACCGAAACAATGTAGTGAAACGACCAAAGAATGTAGCGAAACGACCGAAGTAATGTAGCGAAACGACCGAAGAATGTAGCGAACTGGCCATGTAGCGAAAAGGTTGGTAGCGAACTAGCCATGTAGCGAAACGTCCAAAAGGTTACATGTATTTTATAAACCTGCACACATCGTATCTTTTATCATATTCGTATCTCAAATGCGAAAAAAAAGAGTATAGCGAAAAGACTGAACAATGTAGCCAAATGTAGCGAAACGACCGAACAAAGTAGCCAAATGTAGCGAAACGACTGAATAATGTAGCGAACTGGTTATGTAGCAAAACGACCTAGCAATGTAGCGAAATCGTTGGTAGCGAGCTGGCCATGTAGCGAAACGTCCAAAGGGTTACAGGTACTTTATAAACCTGCACAAATCGTATTTTTTATCGTATTCATATCTCAAATGCGATGAAAAAAATGTATAGAGGAATGTAGTGAAATGAAAAACAATGTAGCGAACTGGCCATGTAGCGAAACGACTGAACAATGCAGCGAACTGGCCATGTAGCGAAACGACCGAACAATGTAGCGAAATGGTTGGGAGCGAACTGGTCATGTAGCGAAACGCCCATAGGGTTACAGGTACTTTACAAACCTGCACACAACTTATTTTTATAATATTCATACCTCAAAGGCGAAAAAAAAGTGTAGCGAAATGTACCGAAACGACAAAAAAATGTAGCGAAACGACCGAAGAATGTAGCGAAACGACCGAAGAATGTAGCGAACTGGCCATGTAGCGAAACGACCGAACAATGTAGCGAAATGGTTGGTAGCGAACTGGTCATGTAGCGAAACGCCCAAAGGGTTACAGGTACTTTATAAATCTGCACACATCGTATTTTTTTTATCATATTCGTATTTCAAATTCGAAAAAAGTGTAGCGAAACGACCGAACAAAGTAGCCAAATGTAGCGAAACGACCGAACATTGTAGCGAACTGGCCATGTATCGAAATGGTTGGTAGCGAACTGGCCATGTAGCGAACTGGCCATGTAGCGAAACGACCAGATACGCGGTCGTTTCGCTACATTGTTTCGGTCGTTTAGGCATATTGTTCGGTCGTTTCGCTACATTTCGCTACACTGTTTTATTCTCCTTTGAGATCCGAATATGATAAAAAATACGATGTGTGTAGGTTTATGAAGTAACTTTGTGGGAGACAAGAATTTGCCTTATGATACGATTTGGCGATAGATAAGGTTAACAAATTATCTTAGAAATGAAAGTTGATAGCTTACACTTCAAACGGGGATGAAACAACTTGCATTGCAAAGAAAAGAAATTGGTCTCTTGCAAAGAAAAGAAATTGGTCTGTTGCAAAGAAAAGAAATGTATTTGTCATCGCAAAGAAAAGAAATATTCATGCTTTAGTTTGGACGGACAAGCACCCGTTCAAGTTCAATATGCCTGTTTGGACACTACTACAAAGTTTTTAGGGCCTATACCGGTATGAAAACAAATCCTACGGAATAAAACTAAGATGGGCCTAAGCGAACATAGGCCTAGCGGGCGGACAGCTTGATTGGCCTACCGTGAGTTCAAGCAGGGAAATATGTCACATGTGTTTAATACTCTACGCAGGCACCTGCTGGCCTTTCTAGACAGGCTGAGGCATCTACTTCAGGCTCTCAGTCTCGTTGTCAGCAACGATATAGGAAGGGATGGGAAACAGACCCTGCTTTCAAGTCGTGGCTACAGCAAACACCTGAACAGTATAAAGCTGGGTGTAAAATGTGTAACGTTACTATGACTGCAGAGCTAACAGTGCTAAAAAGTCATGCCAAAGGCAAAAAAACACTCCATATTTCAAGGGTACAACAGACAAGCAGGTACCAGTATCAACCTTCTTTAAGAAAAAACAAACCACAAAAGATCCTGTGGATATGGCAGAAATAAATCTGGCAAGTATTCTAGCTGCACATAATGGGCCTTTTAAGGTAATGGATCACTTGTCAGAGGTCTTGAGAGATAGTTTGAGTGACTCCAAAATACCACAGGAATTTGTTATGAAAAGAACTAAAGCAACTGGAGTTGTAACTAATGTCATAGGAAAGTCCTACAAAGAACAACTTGCTCACAAACTAAAAGAAACAAAATTTAGCGTTCTTACGGACGAGTCTACTGACGTTGGTTCCATAAAAAAATCTTGTGTTGTAGTAAGATTCTTTTATCATGATCCTGAGTGTGTTGAAAGTAAATTCTGGGAGCTGTGTGAAGTTTACAGTACACCCAACCCTGAAAATGTCGGAAAAGGAGCCACTGCTAGTTATCTCTATAAGGGATTGATGAAAAAATTGAGAAACAAGAAATCTCAGTTACACAAATGATAGGTTTTGGGGGTGATGGTTGTAGTGTAATGATGGGAGCTCACAATTCAGTTGCAAGTCGCTTCCGTAATGAATGCATTGGTCTTTTTGTAATCAAATGTGTTTGCCATTCTGCTCACCTCTGTGCCAGCGAGGCTTGTAATGCTTTACCTAGAAGGCGTGAGGATTTAGCAAGAGAAGTGTACAATTTCTGTAAGTGTAGTAGCAAGCGCCAGAGTGAATTTGTACAATTTCAGTCTTTCATTCACTTGAAGCCCCACTTTTAATAAGTACTTTCAGTCAGATAAGCTAGTGATAACAGTGCTCCATGAAAAAATAAGTGTTCTTTTTAAGGATATTCTCCTTTCATTCAGGGAGAGAGAATATGTAATGAAAACAGAGCTTTGTTTGATAGATCCAAATAGAAACAATAAGTATCTCAGTGATCCAGAAATACATCTAGGTGTAAGTATTACGGGAAATTCAAGACTCCCGTGTAACAGCAAGAAAATCTGAGTTGCAGGATTTTTTCCAACGCTGCCGCAACTTTATATCTGTTGCTTGCTATGGAATTAAAAAGAGTTATGATTTCAGCGACAATGTCATCTCAAAACTGAATTGTTTAACTCCAACTAATGCTTTATCATTGAATTTTAGGAAGTCAGTTCCTTCTTTGGTACCCCTAGTAACTGCATTGCCCCTTCTTATACCTCCAGAAGACAATTCATTATTGCAAAGACTGGATGATCGATGGCGAATATTGCCACTGGAGTGTGACAGCTCAGCCTTGAATACAGAGGACAGTGATAAGTTTTGGACTGCATTATTAAAAGATAAACCAAACTTAACAGAACTTTTACAGTGTGCACTCTCTGTTCTTAGCCTACTCCATTCGAATGCAGAATGTGAGAGTTTTTAATAAAATTAACCTTTTCAAAATTAAGGCAAGAAATAGGTTGAAGACAGCAACTGCCGCATGGAGTATTTTTATGTCACCCATAAGAACGGACAACGATGTCGAGGGGTGGCATCATGCCATTAACCGTAGGGCAGGTGACAGGTGTGGCTTGCCTTTTTACCAACTCATTGAATTGCTTCATGACGAGGCAAGAATCGCCAGCCTTCAAGTCCGCCTCGTATCAGATGGTAAACTACGTAGGATTCAGAGGAAAAAATACGTTCAGTTGCAGAAGAAGATCTTCGATATTTGGCAGACCTATAGGGACGGTAGGAAAACGGCGGAACAGCTTCTGAATGCTTGTTCTCACTTGAACGGTCCCGTGATCAGTCACCAGTAGGCCCATCAAGCTGTCCGTCCACTAGGCCTATGTTCGCTTAGGTCCATCTTAGTTATATTCCGGATTTATTTTGATACCGGTATAGGCCCTAAAAACTTTGTAGTGGTGTCCAAACAGGCATATTGTACTTTAACGGGTGTTTGTCCGTCCAAACTAGAGCATGAATATATATATATATATATATATATATATATATATATATATATATATATATATATATATATATATATATATATATATTTTTTTTTGCGATATCAAACCAATTTCTTTTCTTTGCAACTGACCAATTTCTTTTCTTTGCAATGAAAGTTGTTTCATTCCCGTTTGAAGTGTAAGCTATTAATTTTCATTTCTAAGTTAATTTGTTAACCTTATCTTTCGCCAAATCGCCTGATTAGGCAAATACTTCTGTCTCCCACAAAGTTACTTTATAAACCTGCACACATCGTATTTTTTATCATATTCGGATCTCAAATGCGAAAAAATATAGTGTAGCGAAATATAGCGAAACGACCGAACAATATAGCTAAATGACCCAAACAATGTAGGGAAACGACCGTGTAACTGGTCGTTTTGCTACATGGCCAGTTCGCTACATTGTTCGGTCGTTTCGCTACATTGCTCGGTCGTTTCGCTACAATTTTTTTTTCGAATTTGAGATCCGAATATATGTATATATATATATATATATATATATATATATATATACATATATATATATATATCAGTATATAATGTATAATGTGTTATTACTATAGAATACTAGTAGTTACCAATCCGTTTGATGTTCAATTGTACTATATATATATATATATATATTTTTTTTTTTTTTTTTTTTTTTTTTAGGTCTACGGTCTTTTTAATGTGCCCCCACCAGGTGTTGGCTGCATTGCTACTGGTCAATAGCTTTGGTGGGGGAAACACTGATTAGGACCATCTAATGTGCTTACGGCATATACCTATATTTTCTTTGTAGGCCTACACTTTTTTCTGTTTTTCAATCGTGCTACTTTTACGCATAGGCCTATGGTCCTTTTAATGTGACCCACCAACTGTTGGCTGGATTGCTACTGGTCTATATCTTTGGTGGGGAAACATTGATTAGGACCATCCGATATGCTCACGGTATGACATTTTTTTTTCTTACTGGTATGCGTCATTTTCCATAATTACCAATTCTGTGTTTCAAAACAATGAAAATACTGTTCTACTCCATACTAGGGATATGAAAATCCAGCTTATTTGACCTATTTTTGGCCTAGCTTTTGAGAAACAATTTAGGGGGGGGGTGATCAAAAGCTGAACAATCCAACTCCATTTTCTTCTTTTTGTAAAAATAAATAAATAAATTAATAGATAAATAAGTAAATAGATAGGAGGGGGTGTTGATCAAAAGCTGAACAATATAATTCCATTTTATTTATTCATTTGTTTTTTGTGAAAAAAAAAAAATGCACTGCGCTTCCCAGCTGATGAGGCCCTGAGCACAGTTTATATATATATATATATATATATATATATATATATATATATATATATATATATATATATATATATATATATATATATATATATATATATATATATGAAAAAAAGACCGAAACTGATGAACGGTATCTTCCGGCCTTTTTAGGCAATCGAAGATACGCACACAGATACGACCGACCAATATCACAAATATTTTTTATAGGTCTGAAAATGCCTAAACCATGGAGGTAGTGTTACCTGGTCATGGGGCATCAACCTCATAAGAACATAAGAATGAAGGAGACTGCATGAGGCCATAAAGCCTACACTAGGCAGCTCCGTATCCATCACCACCTGTCATCCCCATCCATAAAGTTGTCTAATAGTTTCTTAAAACAATTGATAGTTTCAGTGCTTACTACATGGTTACTAAGTTTATTCCATTCGTCGACCACCCTATTAATAAACCAATGCTTGCCTATTTCCTTAAATCTAAATTTGTCCAGTTTATAACCATTACTGCGAGTCCTGCCCTGTTGTTTTGATATGATGACCTTGTTTGCATTACCCTTGATAAAGCCTTTGATCCACTTGAACACCTCTATTAGGTCACCCCGCACTCTGCGTCTTTCCAGAGAGTGTAAGTTAAGGTACCTAAGCCTTTCTTTGTAAGACAAATTTCTGAGTACATGTATCATTTTGGTCATTCTTCTCTGTACTGATTCTAATGAATTGATGTCCATTCTGTAGGACAGAGACCAAAACTGTACCGCATAGTCAAGGATGGGTCTAACTATCGCTAGATAGTTTAATAATTACCTCTGCACTTCTATTTGTTACCGTCCTAGCAATGAAACCTAATTCTCTGTACCCAGGGTCTTCCTCCAATCTCGGGTCGCGTCGTCAGACCCTGGAGACACAATCGGTTGAACTGCAAGATTCTTGCAATATAAACTTTAGAAAATATTCCGTTTAAATCTCGAACCAATCAGGTTGCAGGATTCGACTTATGTTGCCAGGGCTAACATTTAGCGCAAACAGTAAGCCTATGGCATAGTCGCGGCCTATCAAATTACAATTACGTTTATTGAAACTGAACAAAACACATTATTTTGTAAGAAGCACATTTCGAATAAAAGAAAGAGAAATTAATTTAAGAATAAGAATCATTTATCCCAGTTTTAAATAATTTAGGTCCCCCCAAATTCCAACTGAATTTTAGAACGCCCGTTCATTTCACGCACATGACATATATAGTAGTATGTCATGTGCGTAATAGTAATTTGCAGAACTGGGCGCGTTCTTCGGTGCGTTCCGAGATAAAAGTCCGGTGGGCCACATAATATACCAAAGAAAATTTTCGTAGGTCACATACTATACCGACACCTACATTGCTTTAATAGCTTAGGAGCGCTAACCGCAGCCAAACTAAAGCGGAACGCACCGAGGAACGCGCCCAGCTCTGGTAATGTGCATGATAAGTCATTGTTTTATAATTATCTGCCCGATAATCTGCCTGACGATTGCATAAAACAAGGCCTGATAAAAACAACTTTATCTGTCGCCCATTAGGTAAATTCTACTTCCGTAGCCTACAAAATTACTTTATAA
Organism: Oratosquilla oratoria; assembly: GCF_046742065.1. Lineage (NCBI taxonomy): Eukaryota > Metazoa > Arthropoda > Malacostraca > Stomatopoda > Squillidae > Oratosquilla > Oratosquilla oratoria. Next base: position 9,807,320 of record NC_134798.1, read on the forward strand.
ATTTGTACACGTCGTATTTTTATCATATTCGTATCTCAAATGCGATAAAAAAAAAAAAAAAACAATGTAGCGAAACGACCAAAGAATGTAGCGAAAACGACCGAAGAAATGTAGCGAAACGGCCGAGCAATGTAGCGAAACGACCGAGACAATGTAGCGAAAACGACCGAAAGAATGTAGCAAAACGACCGAAGAATGTAGCGAAACGACCGAACAATACAGCGAAACGACCGAAACAGTGTAGCGAAACGACCGAAGAATGTAGCGAAACGACCGAGAGGATGTAGCGAATCAACCGAGCAATGTAGCGAAATGGTTGGTAGTCGACTGGCCATGTAGTGAAACGAAAATGACTTTATAAACCTCCACACATTGTATTCCTTATCATATTCGTATCTCAAATGCGAAAAAACAACAACAATGTAACGAAACGACCGAAGAAATGTAGCAAAACGACTGACAAACGATCCCAGCTCTGGTAATGTGCATGATAAGTCATTGTTTTATAATTATCTGCCCGATAATCTGCCCAACGATTGCATAAAACAAGGCCTAATGAAAACAACTTTATCTATCGCCCATTAGGTAAATTCTACTTCCGTAGCCTACAAAATTACTTTATAAATTTGTACACGTCGTATTTTTATCATATTCGTATCTCAAATGCGATAAAAAAAAAAGTGTAGCGAATTGTAGCGATACGACCAAAGAATATAGCAAAACGACCGAAAGAATGTAGCGAAACGACCGAACAATGTAGCCAAATGTAGCGAAACGACAGAAAGAATGTAGTGAAACGACCGAAGAATGTAGCGAAACGACCAAAGAATGTAGCGGAAAGACCGAAAGGATGTAGCGAAACGACCAAGCAATGTATCGAAATGGTTGGTAGCGAACTGGCCATTTAGAGAAATGAAAATGACTTTATAAACCTACACACATTGTATTTTTTATCATATTCGTATCTGAAATGCACACATCGTATTTTTTATTATATTCGTATCTCAGATGCGATGAAAAAAAACTGCGTACCGAAATGTAGCGAAACAACCAAAGAATGTAGCGAAACGACGGAAAGAATGTAGCGAAACGACCGAACAATGTAGCTAAATGTAGCGAAACGACCGAAGAATGTAGCGAAACGACCGAAGAATGTAGCGAAACGACCGAAGAATGTAGCGAAACGACCGAGAGGAAGTAGCGAAACGGCCAAGCAATGTATCGAGATAGTTGGTAGTGAACTGGCCATGTAGTGAAAAGAAAATTACTTTATAAAACTGCACACATTGTATTTTCTATCATATTCGTATCTCAAATGCGAAAAAAAACAATGTAGCGAAACGACCGAAGAATGTAGCGAAACTACCGAAGAAATGTAGCGAAACGACCGAAGAATGTAGCGAAACGACCGAAGAAATGTAGCGAAACGACCAAGCAATGTAGCGAAATGGTTGGTAGCGAACTGGCCATGTAGCGAAACGACCAGATACCATCACACCTATCATCATGCCCTGAAGTAATTTTGAATCATCCTTTTGCGTTATTTATAATAAAGCAGTATTTTTTGCACACACATTTGATTGCATATTAGAAGAAACTTGAATTACACATTAGTATTACAAATTCTGTAATCAAATAGATGCTAATTCATTAATTATAATACATCAGGTTGTAAGACCTCTTCTTGAATTCAATCGGGCAAAAATTCGCGCTTGTAACTCTTTCTCTTGTAAGTCTTCCCTGGCTGATCTCTTCTAATCGTCTAGCAGTTGTCCGCCATCATGTGTCTATCCCAGTGACCTTGGTAACACTCTTCCATCGTCATCAAATCCTGATGTTCGTCACTCACGGTTCCCAGTTTCTCTGGGAATCTGTCGAATGACTATTTAGGAAATGCAGCTTCACACTCATGTTGCATCCCAGATCACATGCTAAAACCATATTAGTAACCAGATCCTTGTAGTTATGCACTTTTGTTTTCCAATAGGTTACAAACAACGGCAGAAAATGAGAGCCAGGCTGTCTTCTCTTTTTCATGCATGGCGTTGACGAATCTAGAATCACTCAAAAGTCTTCGGATTCGTGAACCATCAAATACTCCTGCTTTTATTTTTCCATATGACAAAACAGGAAACGACGATACTATGTGCTGGAAACAATGATTGTCAGAGCCCAACGCTTTGACATACTGCTTCATCAACCCCAGTCTGAGATGAATTGGAGGGAAAACGATCTTCTCTCGACTTACGATTGGCTCATTAACGATGTTTGGCGGATCTCGGAAAAAAAGAAAATACCCCACGGAAAAAAAGCCCCGGAAGAAAAACCCTGGCGGAAAAATGCCGCGGTGGAAAAAAAAAACCGGATTTTTTTTTTTTTTTTTATAAAAAAGCTCCAATTTACAAAAAATACCCAATTAAGAAAATAAGAAGACTATCTTTAATAAAACTATATGTTTATTGAGTAAGAGATAAGTTTACATAGTACAAAAATTATGTTATAAAATCGTACATTTAATTAACCCTAAGTTCAAAGGTTTAAATGAGTGAGTTGGTTTCAAAGAGAAGTTTTAAAATCTAAAATAGCTTCACGCTCTTTGAAAGCAACTCATATCACGTGAGTTGCATTCATAGGGTAGGCCCAATTATCTTAGGGGTGAGGTGGAGATTGAATAGTATGAGTTTCAATCAATCAATCAATCAATCAATCAATCAAATCAGTCATCCTGAGTCCACTGCAGAACAAAGGCCTCTTTCATAGCATTTCATGATTCATATGACCGCGCCAAATTGTGCCACGTCACTCTTGCAAAGTTCTCTATATCGTCTCTCCATCTTGTGTCTGGTCTCCCTCTCCCACGCTTCCCATCTCGCGGAGTCCATTCAGTAACACTTGTTCCATCACTCATCTATAGTTCGTACTTTCGCACTAACTTACCTGCCCAATTCCACTTCCTCTATTTTACCGCCTCCACAATATCTTTCACTCAAGTCTGTTCTCTCACCCAACTTGCTCTCTTTCGGTCTCTCAGCATTATCCCCATCATAGATCTCTCCTTTCTCCTCTGTGCAGTCCTTAGCTTTGTTTCCATCGCCTTCGTCAGTTTCCAAGTCTCACGCCTGTAGATTATTGCTGGTAAAATGCATTGATTGTAAACTTTACGTTTCAAACATAAATGTAGAGAGCCTCTTAGGATTTTATTATACTTACCAAACACTTTCCAACCAAATATAATACGTCTTTTTATTTCATTATCATGATCTTTCGTCAGTTTCACTATCTGGTCTAAATAATTATACTCTTCAACTTTTTCAAGACTTTCACCATCGATTATAATATTTTTTTCTTTGAACTTTCGTGTTGAATATTACTTTGGTTTTACTCTTATTCATTTTTAAACCAACTTTGAGACTTTCCTTGTTCAGATCACTCAGCATATCTTACAAGTCTTTTGCTCTTTCTGAAATAAAAGTAATGTTATCCGCAAATCTTAGATGGTTCAAATATTCGCTATTTATTTATCTTCAAACCTTTCTCTTCCCAACTCAACCTTCTGAAAATCTCTTCCAAACAGGTGTAAATAATTTGGGTGAAATGGTATCGCTCTCCCGTACTCCTCTCGTGATCTTGATATTTTCTGTATCTATGTGATACCTTTCGCATATATCTTTTCTAAAACCCTTACGATATGTTCCTTTGTACACTGTTTGCGTAGCGAGTTTAGTATTGTTAATTGCTCTACCGAGTCAAAGGCCTTCTCGTAATCTACAAAAGCTAAACAGAGAGGTATATTGTATTTTGTCGTTTTCTTGGTTATTTGGTTCATCGCCTGCAAATGGTCTCGAGTTGAATATCCGCTCCCAAAGCCTGCTTGTTCTCTCGTTTGGTTTCCATCTAAAACTTGATTTAGTTTATTTGTAAAGATCTTGGAGAATACTTTATATAAATTTGATAGCATGCTAATCAGTCGATAGTTACTAATGTCATACTGGTCTCCTTTTTTATGAAGCAAAATCACTATACATTGGACTACGATTCAGGTACGCTTTCTTGCCGTAAGCACTGGGTGTACAACTTAGTTAACTGGATATGAACTTCTTTCCCTGCGTCTTTCAAGAGATCTATCAATGTAAGAGGCTGGTAAATAAAGGTAGGCAAGGGGCCGTATTCATAAAAAAAAAAGGATATGCTTATACTTGCAAAATATGAAGGAAATCCTTCTACTTGTATTCATAAAAAAATCAAGCAAAACCTTTTATTTGTCGAGCAAAAGCATAACCTTATAATCGCATAAAAGTAAATGGTTATACATAAACAAGACCCTTTACTTCAAATAAAAAGCATATGCTTCAAGAAGGCTGAGTCTGGTCAGTAGCAGACTACAGTTAGAAGTGAAAGGTTGTTTTGTCCAACTCTCAGCACGATGGCAGAGTTTGTAGATGTGAGGCATGTTAAACATTACATGCCCCATTTACCTACACCTGATCGTGATTTTAAGATGTTATTCCGTTTTGAAGAACAAAATGTACAGTGGCTTGCGGACAGATTTTTAGGTACCAATGAAGAAACTCGGGGAGGCGCCTTGTCATCTATCCATAGAATGAAGATATGTTTGCGTTATCTCAGTGATCCTGGCTATCAGAAAGGTATCGGTCAAGACTTTGGTGTTAGTCAAGCTACGGTATCACGGACTGTGAATGCAGTAGTTGATAGCATAATTGCTCATGCGAATGAATGGATAAATGTTGAGACATTGTGACAAGTTGAAAAAGGTGGAAAAAGAAAGTCACGAGTCTCGTTCCGAGTTTATTCCTGACCGAAGAAACTACAAGCGAAACCGGTCAGGAATAAACTCGGAACGAGAATGGATAAAGTTTTTTTTTCTTATTATTTATATTGTATTTAGTAATTTTGCCATGCTTATAATGTTACCTGAAATAATGTAGGAGAGCAATCACCACATCCCTCCACTCAGCAACCACCAACGCAATAGTAAACTCGTGTACATCAGAAATCTTACGAGTTACGAGAAGTTCAAACACGTAACTATGTAACCCGGCGCTCCCGAAACACGAGTCATTCTTTTACTTCTGCGTGGAGGATATCCTCCCAAGTATAAGGTAATCATTATGAATATGGAAAGAAGGATATGCTTATACTTCTACCTTTTGCTTGAGAGCATTACCTTATACTTCTACCTTATGCTTGCAAGGATATCCTTCATTTTTATGAATACGGCCCAAGGTAGATAGAGGGGTAGGTGGCAAGAATTTAATTTTCATGAGTTGGATGTTTGATAAACAACAGTCGTAGGCGAAGAAGTTGCATAATCTTGTTCCTCGCTGTATTATGCTGATGTAACAGTATGTAAACTAAGCCAATGATGCGTTGTTTCAAGATTGCTTGAGCAGTGGCGGCGCCAGGGGGTGGGGGGGCTTGGAGGGGCTTTAGCCCCCTAAAAAAGTGGCCAGCCCCCCCATTAGCCCCCCCCAACTGAAATGAGCAAATTGAAAATTTAAAACACTCATTGAAATAATTTTATTAAGTGGAATTTTTAATTGCCAGGGCTAAAGATTTGTCAGCCATCAGTGCTAGCCCAACCATTAACCCCCTCCCCTTCTGAAATGAGGATAATATATGTGTATTATCATATTACTATTAGCCCCCCAAAAAATTTGCTCAGCCCCCCCCTTAGCCTCCCCAACTAAAAATTCCTGGCGCCGCCGCTGTGCTTGAGCAAGCAGTATTTCTTAAGATGTTTGTAACAGCCTTTTTAATTGGAGAAAGGGTGGAGGAGGAGAAAATTAAACTAGTTCATGTGAGTAAAGTCACGCCCTTAGGGGAGGTATCTAGATGTAAAAGTAAAAAGCATTGGACTAAAGAAATCATGACGTCAATGCGAACGGAGCTAGTAATCAAATTGAGGATTTCAGTTGGGAGTCCCTTGGTGTAATTCGGGAAGAAAAGAAGGAAAATTTAATCAGTTTAATTCCCCTTTTGGACAGAGTAAGACTATTGAAAACAGAAAGTGAATAATTATTACTAACAAGACAGTGTTGAAAGTTGAAAGTGAAAGTAGAAATACAAAACTACAGAAGGAAACAGTTAACAGTGTTAGTAACGACGGAGGTAACTGGTGAGCACCTAGGGACGAAGCGAGTGAAAAGAAAACGCCTCCGAAGAGACGGGACGGGTGTATCAAACTACATAACTTAGTGGAAGATACGGCTACGAGTGTACAGGTACACCAATCTACAGTGCATAACCACTCCGGGTACTCAAGCAATCACAACCACGCAGTGCACGCAACCACAACCACGCAGTGCACGCATCCACAGCCAAGCAGTGCACGCAATCACAAACACGCAGTGAACGTAACCACAAACACGCAGCCATGCACATGCTGAGTACGAGGGGACGAGCTATTACTACGAGTGAATAAGGGGACGAGCTACTACTACGAGTAAACAAGGGGACGAGCTGTTACTACGTATGAACAAGGGGATGAGCTATTACTACGAGTGAATGAGGGACGGCGAGGTAGTGAACCAAGGAAGACGAGGTTGACGTACGTGGAGACAGTCGATTCAAATCGACTTTTGAAATTTAAAGGTATGACTATATACAATTTTGATAAAATAACGGCAGAAAAGCTGTATACAGATCTTAAACATTGGACTTAGAGGAGATAGATTACCTTCTTCAAGATTATAGTGAATCCAAAGCAGTTAATCCATATGTGGGAGTGCAACAACAGAAAGAAACTAGAAACTCTAGAAGTGATTATAGAAACAGAGGTTCTGAATATAAAGTTAAAAGCACACCAAGGAATGCTAGAATTGAATGTTACAATTGTAATACCTGGAGGCATAAAGCACAAGAGTGTTATTATGAAACTATTTGTAGAAATTACAAATATGAGGGTCATTATGAATATCATTGTAGAAACCCATCTTTCTGTTTGTATCATCAGAGGATTGGACATAAAGCACAGGAGTGTAGAACAAAACCAAATTTTCGTATTCACCCAGAAACAAGAGGAAAAATCCCAGACACAAAATAAAACAACACACCAAAGCTACCTATAGAAATACACATAGAGAGTATTGTGTTAGGGACAAGAGTGGTAGAAGGGTGAAAGAAAACCCCAACATCAAAGATAGTTGTAAACTGACTATAACAATTGAAAGGACTTCTGTAGGACCTCTCATTGCGGATAGGGTGTTCAATAAACCGGATCACATGAAGAATCGTCACCCCAGACTTTGACAGGGTGATAATTCTTCATGTGAGCTACTCTAGGGTGACAATTGTTCATGTGGACCATCCTGGGTTTACGATTCTTCGGTTGTATAAGTTGATGACAATATGCATAACCCTCATTCAACCTAACCTACCCTAACCTAACTAACCTACCCTAATATCGCTTGTTTGCGAAAACGTCGTCATAACTCAAAATATCGAATTTTTCAGGAGAGGCATTTTAAAGTTTCAAAACGCTCTCAATATTATAAAAAGTCCTCAAACACCATAGGTGGAAAAAAAATTTGGAGCATCAAATACGCCTCTAAAGTTTATAGAAGTTGAAACGATCATAATCTTTACTAAGTCTAAAATATTTGTTGGAACAAGTTGGAACATGTAAGGTTATGTCGTTGGGACATTTAGCACTCCCTAGCGGTCAATTTTTGAGCTACAGATATGAAACTGTTACCCAAAAAATCCGTGTTTGAAGATGAATATGTCTGTATAGATAACTCAAAAATTCAGTTTTTTGAGTTATGACGACGTTTTCGCAAACCAGCGATATGTATTCCACTGTTGATATTCGGCGTACTGGGGTGACAATTCTTCAGGTGGGATCTCATGGGGTGACGGTTCTTTGTGTGGGCGTTCTGGGATGACAATTCTTCATGTGTCTCAATAAACCTATTCAAATATTCATTGATACAGGATCTGTAGTTAATGATATAACTAGTAGAGCTTTAACCAATTGGAACCAGGAGTGACAATCTTGGAACCAATCCATTACTCATTGCATGGAGTAACTGGAAGTCAGTTAAAAACATTGGGTAAGGTTGAATTAGAGGTCATCATATATAAACATGAGCATTTGCACATTCCAGTGATAGTTTTAGAAGAATCTGTTTTCCCAGGAGATTTACTGATAGATGCTTGAGTTCTTGATCAGTAGCTGAGGTTTCAATGGTGTGAGATACTGGATTAGTAGGAGTGTTCTTGATGCGGTAGATATCTTAGTGATGTCAAGGTGTGGTGTCGTAGGCCAAGAGAGTATTTTCTTTTAGCATTTGGAGAGCCCGAGGTGTAGCACAGTAGACTGTAGATAAATTTGTTCTGTACGAGAGCTTGGTGTAAGTTCCATATTGATTGTTTCAGATCACAGTTTAGTGGAATGATACTTTTAGCTATTCGATATGAAGGGTACGGTTATGTTGTCGAAAATGTAGCCTAGAAATCTGTTGTATCACTGGGAAGGGAGCATTTCCTAGTTGTAATGATGGCGTTTCTTTGTAGCAACGTCGTCTACAGAAATGCAACATTACAACTAGGAAATACATAATTACAACTAGGAAATGCTACCTTTCCACTGATACAACAGATTTCTAGGCTACATTTTAGACAACATACTCGTACCCTTCACATCGAATAGCTAAAAGTATCATTCCACTGAGCTGTGATCTGAAACAATCAATATGGAACTTACACCAAGCTCTCGTACAGAACAAATTTATCTACTTTCTACTGTGCTACACCTTGGGCTGTCCAAATGCTAAAAGAAAATACTCTCTTGGCCTACGACACCACATCTTGACATCACTAAGATATCTCTACCTCATCAAGAACACTCCTACTAATCCACTACCCCACACCATTGAAACCTCAGCTACTGATCAAGAACTCAACAAGCATCTATATAATGCTCATCTATATGACAAAAGAATGGCAGACATACTATCTACATTGGAAACTGAAAAAACTATTACACTTAACCAAGCCTCATTTTTTTTCTAATACACCCCTGTCTCACCTTAGCCACCTTAACAAAATATAAAATGCCAGTTTATGTGCTAGAAAATTCTCTCGCACCAATCTACTCATTCAACAAATATGAACATTCACACCGAAGGTTTCGAAACATGGAGCGGGTTTTGTAGATCTTGACTACCTTCGCCCTTTTTCACCTCAACCTCCACTACTGGACTCTTCACCATCCTCACTACTTTACATATATTATCCACAGCTCATTCACCTTGCATTCTACGCAGTCGTATCAGATTCACAAAGTACTGTACATTCTCATCTTTTACTTCTTTTAACTGTCTTTTTAATTCTGCTATTTCTTTAGTTAGGTTTTGATTCTCCTTCTTTAGTTCCTCCAGTTTATCAACTCTTTGGGTAACTAGTATTAAATGGTTAAACCTAACCTCCCATGCTTCGTTAATTTTTTTAGTTTCTCCTCTATATTTACTAGTCGGAGGAGGTTGTCACCTCCTCCCTCATTAGATCCATAAAAGCAATTATCTTCTCTAACCATTGAGCTGCTATTATCTATATTTCTGCTTTTGACACCTCTGCTTCCTTGTTCTTCCTCGTCTGTGTGTTCTGCACCCCTTTTGTTTACACTCCTTCTAACATCCGGGGCCCGTTCGTCCCCTTCCACATTTCCTTCCATTTTCCTCGGTAATCCCTCTCATTCTCCTTTTTCGTCATCTTCCCACTACACCACGAGTTTTCCCCTTCCCTACTAATACAACAAAGGTACTCCCTCGTTGAGATCGATGAAACTTAAAGTTTTCCTGGAGTTCCAAACTTCGTTGTCACTTCGACCGACGTGTATTCAGCTTGGTCTTTGGATCACGTATTGGACTCGTGATCGACAGCTATTATCCTCCCGGAAGAGAGCTCAGAGCTCATATGACCGATCTATGGGTAACGCTATGACCTTTCACACACACACACACACAGCCAACTCCCCGCCCACGAGAGTCAGAGTAACGACCCGAAGCGCAGCGATACCGAAATAATTTCGGCCCTGGGGAGGATTCGAACCAGGTACTGCGAGCACCCCCGTACTTCGCAGTCCAGTGCTCTACCAACCGCGCCACCGAGTGATAGTGTGTGTGTGTGTGTGTGTGTGTGTGTGTGTGTGTGTGTGTGTGTGTGTGTGTGTGTGTGATACACCGTGGACTTGGATCACGTGTTGGACTCGTGATCGTCAGCTCTTGCCTTTCCATCTAAACTCAGAGCTCACATATGCCTGATCTATGGGTAATGATGTGACTTTTCACACACCCACACACATTCAACTTTCCGCCCACGAGAATGAGTGTCAGCTCGCAGTGCGGCTATACTGACATCATTTCAGCTTTGGGCGGGATTTAAATTCGGACTGCTAGGAAAGAGGTAGCGAAGGCTCACTGCGCCGTCGAACATAGTATGAGATGTTTGTGTGTTTTATTTATTCTTTTATACTATAGTACTTATCCATTCTATTTTACATTACTGCAGTATTCCAGAGATTAAAAGTAGAATAGCATACTAAAATGTACCGACTATAGTACTGATCATCAACACTGTTATAGATCCATTCTTTATTACCTGAAAATTTCAGGTTGAAAGTGGAAACATTAAAATTAGAGGGCTTTTCTTTGCTCTAACTCAACCGGAAAAAAAAAATCCAACGTAATTGTACATTTCACGTACCTAATAAATTCAGTATTTAGAATTAATCGATACGCATATCCATACATACATACATATACCAAGGCTTTTTCCCCCTTCCAAGGGAGGTAGCCAAAAAGGGAAAGGCATAAAACACTCCCACCCATTTCATCCCTAAATACCCTCCACACCCCTCCCACCCTTCCTCTCATCTGAGCACCTCCTGGATGACGGGTCATCCCTGCACCCTGCCCACCGCCCTGGGTCAGAAGCAGTGTCGCAAGACACAGCACATCCACAGCAAGGCCGCTTCATTTAATCGGCGACCCCCCCTCTCCGTCCCCCTTTGCATATAAGGCGAGGACGGGGAGAAATCCCTTCGGGCTGCGTCAAAATTTACTCACACATACTACCCCCCCCCCGCCCATTCCTCCTCATGCAGTCACAACATCATCCATATACAACCATTCTCCACTCACCTCTGTCTTCCGTCCTCTCCCTTCCTTCCTCAACAGACATTCCCCTCTTCCCCAAAGCATATCCAAGACGCATATAATTAATCGAGTCCTTACTACAGCACTTATCATTAGACATATATTTGCTGTATTTTCAAGGAGTCACAAGTTTTTATATCTACCAAGAAATTACTGTAGCAATGACAGTGAATGTTTCAGATATATCCATCCACTCGCAAAACGGGAAATTGTTAAAACGTTCATTTAAATCAAGCGCCTGTGTCCTTTCGTTGAAGCCAATAGGTGGCCTGGCCAGCTGATGGCTGTGAGTGAATGTTCGTCCGACAACCTTAGTCAATGGCTTAATTCAACTTCCTAAGTTGGATTCAATATATCACATTAAGAAAAAAGTACTGTAATTATGTACTGGGAACTTAAAATCTTACATATTCTTAATCTATGTTGGCTTTGCATCTCGAATAAGCGTATGAAATCCTACCCTCTTATGAATTTATTGATAGTACATTGTATCGAACAAGTAGGATGTCAAAGAATCAAAACAACCACACTATCACAGAGGTACATAACGTTACTTAAATTAGCGTCGTTCTGGCAGGTATTACAGTTCTGCAATTGGTTTCACTATATAAGGGATGTTCTTGAACACTGATGTGGCTAGATCGTAGAAGTTATTGTATTTCCCTATGGCCACGAAATGAGAGACTATTAGAGAAGCAAACGTTTCGGCAGCTAAAAGTAAGAACAAGTATACTAGTCGTATTACGTCACTCTAGCATTTAGTATTTGCATTATAGTGTTCCTAACTCAGTGTATAATAATCGGGGAGTAACTTATAAGAGAATTTAATGAGAATGGGAATGACAAATTTTGAAATGGGTGGATATTCTCAAGGTCATTCTCGGAGGTAATTGAAGTCGAGAAAAACGATTTGTTATAATGTTTCATCATTATAATGAAATATGACGAAAAAATGAAATGTGATATATATAGGGGTCAAGTGAGAAAACTTTTCCATTAATTAAACCACCATCAGAGAAGGTAGGGTTACAGCACATCTATTTTTGGTATATTTGTGTTCTTGTTATATTATTAAATTGTGTTGATTCATGTGCTTGATAAACCTGTACAATTTACACCAATGATATATCTGAATTACTGGAATAACATTTATGCACATATTCTATGTATGCCAGATCATGATTGTTATATGGGAGGTTGTATGGAACAGCATATAGCTTTTCTGCCTTGGATGCAGAAGTTCCAAGTTCATTCTGTAGTAAGTGTGAGGCATTTGTACAGGATGCTCTCTCATGGACTCCAAACCCCTTCTCTACAGTGGTGGACATGAGGAGGACAATAGGCCAGTGTCTAATTTCATTGATTATATTGATTTTAGACTACATCCACTACCATAACCATTCCAGTGATTTGCAAGCACATTTTTTAATTTTTTCTTTTTTAAATTGGAAAGATTTATTTTTTCTATGGAATGGTAAGGTCAGGTTAAGTTAGGTTAGGAGCTGTTGGACAATGTAAGTGTCATTCATGTTTGTGTGCTTCTGGAATTTTACCCATTCCAGTACGTCTAATGCACCTCAAGCACTCTGTGCTATACATACCATCATACCAAGCTATATTTACCTACCAAGGTATGATATATAAGCTATATTATCCTCCGGGGGTTAGACAAGTCCTGTATTGAACCATTAAGACTGAAATCTAACAATTATCTTAGTATTATAACTTGGAATTGCTATTCTTATCATGATAATAATGACAATCATAGATGATAATAATAATCATAGAAAAAGTATAATGGTTATCCACAAAACTGATTCCAAATATAAAAAATAAATCATATGAAAATTAAATATTTGAATATATTTTCCCTAAAAATGTGTTGACTCAAAGGGGTATTATTTTAGTTATGCACGCCTGTGCAATATAGCATTAGAAAATTAAATATTAGTTTTGCAAATTATAATACATGAATGTAGTATGTGATTTTCTTAATGGAATAAAAAAAAAAACTTGCTACAAGCAAATCTACTAACGAATGAAGCCGCTTGGATATGGTCCAGATGCCAAGATGTCATCAGTCCAGTCCAATCACTGTCAATTCGACAGTGGCTTTCACATTGTGGACTGGGTGTTGTCAAACTCCAGGTGAGGTTAATAAGTGCTGTTACAAAGACAATAGGGCTTCCTTGGACTTTATGAAAGAATGCAGCATTCTGCTGTTGTCTGTTAACTGCCCGAGGTACAATAATAATCGGGCCGTCAGGATCTGTGATGACGACTCGGATGATCTTTAGAATTTGAGGTACTGAATTACTAAATATAGCTTAGGTTAAGTAGGTTAGTTAGATTAGAATAGAAATTAGAATCCTTTCATTTCTTTGACCTCAGCATCTATAAAAACAAACATGGCTTATCCTTCAACCACCGCGACTTTATTCGTTAGTAAATAGGTTTTAGCAACTTTTTTGTTATTGATTTCCACTAAGAAAATCACATATTACATTGATGTATTATAATTTACAAAATTAATAATTAATTTTCTATTGCTATATTGTGTAGGTGTGCACAACTAAAAATTTACTCTCAGATATGACGATACAGTTTTTTTTTTAAATTTCTAAAGGGAATGGACAACAGCAAAAGTGATCAATTTTTCACACTGAACGTTAGTCAGACAAGAAATAATGGTGTCAAACTGTCAGGAAATTAATTTGGAAGTGGGTAGAAATAACTCCGCCAACCTTGTAGTTAATGAATGTAATAAACTTCGTGCAGAAGTAGTGCAATGTAGCTAAATTTGAAGCTTTAGGGATTCGTTTAGATAAACACCTAAGTAAGATGCTGTAATGCCTGCCATTTATTTTATATTATTTATTTGTTTGTTATTATTTGTCTGTTTGTTTATTATTATTTATTTGATTATTATTTATTATTATTTATCTGTCCATTTATTATTATTTACTATTTACCTGTTTATTATTTAACTTTACCTATTTATTTATTTATTTATTGTATTCATTATCATTTATATTATTATAATTTTTATTCATTTAACATTATTATTATTTTTTTGCATCCAACCTAGTTATGGACCAAAAAGTATCCTGTTGGCATGCTCCTCCTTTGTAAATGAAACACGTGATGATAGATAATAATTGGTTAATTGGTATTTTAGAAAGCTGCAACAGAAGGTTAATGTGTATCTTTTTATGATACACAGCAATTGCAAAGAATATAAGAGCAACCGGTGAATAAGATACATAAGGTTTTTTGTGTGTTCACTAAAAGAAGGGTAATTGTCAGATGATTGGGAAGTGGCTAATATGGTGCCAATTTATTAAGGAGGTATCAGAGAGATACCTCTAGATTGTTGATGCATGTCTGACCAGCATGCTGGCTAAAATGTTAGAGAACTGTGAAATATTGGTAGATGAAGTAATGTACCTCAAGAGAGGTATGGTTGGGTAGGTTGTTTATTTAGATCTAGAGGAAACCTTTGATGAGGTGTCGCTAAAGATTATTATGGAAATTAGAACATATAAGTGGACTTGAAGTTTGTTTGAATGGATAAGGGACTTTCTGAGTAATAGATTAATAAAGGACAGGATATCTGGTTGGGGTAGGCATACTAGTGGGGTTAGTGTTAAAATCAGTAATGATCTGGATATATGTTATGGTGGTTAGAACAAGCATAGTTCTATATGTCAGCAATAATCAACATTTATGTCTTTGGAGACAGTGTAATTCCAAATGGTAAAAAAGAGATTTAAGGATGGTAGTACTTGAATCATAGCCACCCCAGGCTTTATACCCCAACACCACAACTGTATTCACATAAATGTAATACTGCACTTCCCTGTTTGATTATAAGAAATATGCCTCAGGCCCATGTAACATACACAATATAATGCCACCTACACCTACAGTGATCACAATATTTTTTTCATATGGACTGAAAGTACCATCTCAACTGCCTGGAAAGAAGCTATCATCAAACCAGGAGACAAAATCCCTTCAAACAACAATCGCCCAATTGCACTTAACCATTTCAGTACGACTCAAATTCTCACGTGCAACATCAACTGCCATATGTAATTTGCATCACACTACTTGCATTATAAGATATAAAGTCACTGCTGTATCACTTGTTCTCCTTTACTCAGAGTAATAATGAACACAGAAAATGTGATCAAACCAGTTCACAGAATTCAGGGGTAACTCATATACAACTAAAAAAATATATATATATACACTCAGTATCCGAGTTACGACCTAGATCGGTTCCAACCAACCGGTCGTAAGTCGAAACGGTCGTAACTCGGACCGTATACATTCGAGGTGTATACTCAAGGACATATGATGCAGAGCGTAAAGCCAGCTCAAATGTCTCGTTTGTGGCCTCATTGTAGAACATTCTCAGTGCAAAATGTCCAATACTCTGATTGTTATACTAAATAATAAATTAATAATAGATTAATAGGATAGGGTGAAGAAAGAAAATATATTACACAGAATTCTTATTAGAGACCGAAAATACAAATTAACACAAAGATACAAAATATAAAAAATATAAAATAGGCATGTAAAAAACAAAAAAATTAAAATCCACTTTTTGGTTGCACGTCATCTACACTTTCTTTTTGCGTACGGTCGAGGGAAAGATCAGGCAGTAGGTCTGGTGAGGCACCATGGGGGATCCGTTGGTATCCGCTGGTCGAGGCATAATTAATAAAAAGAGGTTGAAGTAATAAAGGCTTAATAACATTTAAAATAATTCCCTCAAATATACATGAAAACAAGTACAAGATTCGCTTCTATGCACTGGGCTCAATCGTCGCCTCCCATGCGAAAACGTTTGGTCTCTCTTCATAAGAAAAGAATGATAATCATAGCATAACGTTATTTCATCAAATAAATATTTTATGCATGGAATAGTACAGTGAGATATATTGTCTTATTGAATATAAGATATTATACTTCAGAACTCCAGGAATATCATAGACTTGGGTTAAAGCTATTTGTATCCATGTTCGTACACTACAGCTTTCAACTTTCGACCAATAGAGAACTTGAATCAGAATGAAAAATACGAATGCAGGACTACTGTAAACCGACTCTCTGTCTTGCCTTTCGGGGAAGCGTGTATCACCGATCTGGCAAAACTGCTCTTTCTGACCATTCCCACCTGCCCTGATTATCGGTGGAAACTGGGAATCAAAATACGGTATAATATCAATTCCAGTAAAATTATGGTATATGGTAGACATCGTATGGTAGATGGTAGACACACACTAAATTATGGTAGAAATACCATAATTATGGCAGACAGCGCAACCTTGGTGAGATGCTGTGCTGCCGTAACTGTCGTACGGGATGTTGGACGCCACGTGCAAACATACAGTAAACCAGTAAACTCATAATATGTGCATGTAGGCATCTGCTGAATGTGGTCGTAAGTACGGGTGGACATAAGTCGCACAGGTCGTAACTCGGATAGTGAGTGTATATATAATATACATACACGCTGATGCCTGCATCCTCGTGTATCCACTTGCCCCTCATGATGTTTATGTAGGTGTCATCATACCAAAGTGGTTAATAACTATGTAAATTCTTAGGAAAAAATGTCTTATTCCAACTCTCATGGGAACTGGTACACTGTTTTTTGTGCCACCCTTTCAAATAGGTTTTTAAAGTGACCACAGCATTACAGACAACTTAGTGCAGGCTGGATGACTGTATTGTGAACAGCTGCCCAGGATGTAACACTTCACCCCATACCATACAACACATAATGGAAGACTGTATACACAGTCATGCACGCAAACAACACAACATACACTCTATA
This sequence comes from Oratosquilla oratoria, assembly GCF_046742065.1. Lineage (NCBI taxonomy): Eukaryota > Metazoa > Arthropoda > Malacostraca > Stomatopoda > Squillidae > Oratosquilla > Oratosquilla oratoria. Next base: position 9,824,348 of record NC_134798.1, read on the forward strand.
AAGGATTTGTGGGAAAACCCAGTTTCGGCTGTGGCATTCCTTGGGGAGATGGGACTGCTCGGACAGACAGTCTAGGGAACGACAACAACAAGAACTTAGTGCAAATGAAACAATAATCCACACTGCATTTGCCAATAAATAACGTGCTTGTAGTACTTGACAAAACCACTGGTGAGAAATGTAGCAACATGTTTGTAAATCATAACTAACACCACAGTCAGACAAAAGAAAGAGCTGAGTAAGCAAAACTATATATTTCGATTGCTAACTGCAATCCTCTTCAGTAGTGAAGAGGATTGCAGTTAGCACTCGAAATACAAAGTTTCACTTACTCAACTCTTTCTTTCGTCTGACTGTGGTGTTATTTGGTACTTGACAAAAGTTTGGACCAGGGGACTTAGGGTGGAACAAATTTATATAAAAAGATTAATGATAATGGGGAGGTTTGATTTTTGCCATAAATTTGGGCAGACTACTTGACATCACAGCATCCCTCTGTTTCTTGCCATTGGGAACACAATGCTCAGTTCTTGGTTGGATATGGTAGTGACAGGTTGTGCATATGCTTACTCAAGAACTGCACCATAATTTCCTTCGTGTTTTTCATACACTTGTGTTTGTAACATTACTGTGGTAAAGTGCACTTATCGTCAGAAACTATTGCCCAGGTTATTGCGCCAAAGGAGATTGGGGAGCAAACTAAGGAAATTGCTGATCAAATTAAAGTTAGTGGCTTTGATATGAGATGCTATGCTGCAAAATGGTGGGAGGGAAGGTGTGACATCACACCATACTTGAAAAAGCAGTCAATACTCAATAGACCTTGTAAGACCTCTAGGTGTTGTTAGCAACATTATTAAGAAAGAAATAGAAATTTTTATTTGTATAAGCCTGTAAAATTAAAGAAAGCAATAGTGCTGTGTTTAATGAAGTGTCTGTACATACTGTTAGTTGATATGTATGTTAACTTGGGTACTCTATCCATGGCCTTTTGTGAAGAAACAGATTCTTACCTGTGTGTAGAGGGGTCATAGAGCTTATTGTTGTGGAATGAGACTGACTGGCTAGATGTAAAGCCCTCACAATGACTGAGGGGAAAAGTTGCCTTGTTTACCAGAGGCAAGGTAGTGAAAAAATGGACCCATGCAATGTGATAATTTTTTAGGTTGAGTTCTGGGGAAGCTAGTTGTGTTGCTTGCCAACATTAAAGTGGATAAGTGTGTGTATTACAAGCTGCTGAATGATCATCTCCTGAGTCATTCGAGTTCACAGGTGCACGTGTATTTCAATAAAATAATTCCCACTGCCACACTGCCCAATTTCTTATAAATTGGCTCAAGGATTGTGAATTGTCTCATAAAGTATTGGCCTGATAATGGATCAGATTCAAATCCCATAGAGAACCTCTGGGAGGTGGTTAAATACAGTTTACAGGGAAGGATTTCAGCTGTGCTGAAGCTCGGGAAGGAAGTCAAGGATTCTTGGAGTAGAATATCCACAGAAAAATGACATCTGGCTATTTCCTCAAATACCCCAGCTTCACCTTAACAAAAGATCAAATGCCAACTTATCTGACAGGAGTCTCTCTCCCTCGTATCTGCTCATTTAACAAATATCAGCATATACACTGATGCCTCACAGACCATGGAGTGGGTTATGCAGAAATCTCCCCAACTAAAACAAGATCGCAATCTCTACACCCCATTACCTCAGGTTGTACTGCAAAAATCTTTGCTATTCTCTCTATTTTGTATATTATCCACAACTCCCTTCTCTCTTCTGCATCCTATATAACCATATCAGATTCATGATATGCCCTGCAAGCAATCTCTAGCTTCAAGTCCTCCCATCACCCACTAATATTCATGGATCATCCAGATATATATATATCATATATATATATATATATACATATATACACATACATATATATATATACATATATACACACACATATATATATATACACACACACACACACACACTTTCAACGAATGGACGGCTTGAAGAACGTTCTGAAGAAAAGTGCAGATTGTGGATCCCAACGCAAAGAGAAGTGCCTTTTTGTATTTGCAGGGTGGGGGGAAATTGCTCGTGGGGTAGTGGGAAAGTAAGGAAAGAGGAGAGGGGGAGGGATTGCTGGGGAAATGGAAGGTAATGAGGAGGTGGAGGAATTGGCCCTGACGGGCCGCCGAAAGGTGGACAAACGACCGCAAGACGAGCTGGATGATGACGACATGTCTAATAGGAATGTGAAGATTAGAGGTATAGATAGGAGCAATATAGTAGAAAGTGATGAGAATATTTTCAAGGGATTTAAAGAGGGTGGGGGGGACACAACCCCCCCCCCGACTGACAAGACTAGAAGAGAAGGTCGATAAGATGAACGAGGACTTGGAGCGTAGGTTCGGTAATGTTGACAGTATAATACGAAGAATTGAAAAATTGGAAGAACTAGAGAGGGCGAACAAAAACTTAACTAAGGAAATTGAAGAATTAAAACAACAGTTAAAAGAAGTAAAAGATGAGAATAAAGTCTTAAAGGAGAATAATATGGAGAACAAGGAGGGTTGGAAAAAAATTCAAGAAAATAGCAAGGTTGCATTCACTGACATAATCAGACAGCAAATGAATGAACAAACTGAAAACTCAGTTATTAAAGTGATGAGACAGAAGGAGAATATAGTAAGAGACTTAGCAGACAAAAAGAAATGTATAATTATATTAGGAATGGAAGAGAAACATAACCCAGATAGAACCACAAGAATCAAAGAGGAAAATGAAAAAGTAAGCCAATTACTAGAATCAGTTCAGGAAGATGAACCAGAAATTATGAAACAAATCGAAGAGAAATTTAGACTCGGAAAGTATAGCACAGACAAGACCAGACCAATTAAGATTAAATTCAAGTCACAAACAACGGCAGAGAATATCTTATCCAAAACAGGGAAACTAGCAACAAGTGAACAATACAAAAAGATATGGATAAAAAGAGAAATGAATAAAGAGGAAAGAGAGGAAGAAAAGCAGAAAAGACTGGAAGCTAAGGCAAAAAACGAGAACAGAACGGAGTCAGAGAAAGAGAGATTCTATTGGAGAGTAGTGAACATGAAACTAAGGAAGTTCGACATACAAAAGAAAAACATAAGGGAAACAGAGAACACAATGGAAGTGGCAGAAAACTAAGAGTGTCTTACACAAATATAGATGGATTAATAACAGGATTGAATGAACTGAATGATTATTTGAAAGAAAAAGAACCAGACATAATGGGAATTGTAGAAACAAAATTAAAAGGCCCACTACCACCCAACAGTGTAGGACATGATACATACAATTATTGGATTAGAAACAGAGAGAAAAAACAAGGGGGTGGAGTTATGTTCCTGACTAAGAAGGATATAAACGTGAAAGGTGTCATATATGGAAAGAATACAGTAGAGATGATTATGATAGAAGTGGAAGACAGAGATAAGAAGAGCAGAAAATTTGTGATAAATTATGTGCCTCCAAAAACAGCCTCATGGGAGGAGAGTGAACATAAAAGTATGTTAGAGGACACAAAGATAACATTAAATAAAATAATGGAAGATGGAGGAAGAATAGTTATGATGGGCGACTTTAATTGCAAAGAAATCTGCTGGGAAGAAATGACAGTAAAGGGTGGAGATGACTCATGGGGAAACGCTCTACTTGAGATGATTATTGACCACACAATGACACAATGGATACAGGAGAACACTAGGTATAGAAATGAAGAAGAACCATCGAAACTAGACTTATTAATTACATCTGAACCTAGAATAGTGGACAAGATTGAATATAAAACACCAATAGGTAAAAGTGACCACATATTGATTGAACTGGAACTTAATGAAGAAAAATATATCAAAAGAAATGAACAATATAGAAAAGGAAGAATGATGTATGAAAAAACAAACTTTGATAAAATAAGAGAATTCTTTCAACAAGAAAACTGGGAAGAAATATACAAAGAAGAAACATCAGTGGAAAAGAAATGGAATATTTTGACAAAAATTTACAAAAAAGGAGTGGAAAAGTATGTCCCAAGACAAAAACAAGAAAATGAATATGTAAAATGCTGGTACAACAAAAGTTGTAGGGAGTTAAAAGACAAAAGAGACAAAGCCTGGACCAGATGGAAAAAAGACAGAAAACCTGAAAAATGGAAAATATATACCAGTTATAGAAATGAATATGTACAAACATGCAGAGAGGAAAAGAGAAAATATGAAAAAGATGTCATAGAAAAATGTAAAGATCAACCAAAACTATTCTACAGATTTGTAAACAATAAACTGAAAAACAAACAGGACTTGGAGAAATTAAGACAAGGGGGAGTTGAATACACTGAGGAAATGGAAATGGCGGAAATTATGAACAAACATTTTAAATCAGTGTTTACAAGGGAGAACATACAACCTGAAGAGATTGAATGGAAAGAGAAAGTCCCCCCTATAGAAAAAATAGAAGTATCAAAGAATGAAATATTGATACAATTGAGTAATCTTGATGTCAGAAAATCACATGGACCAGATGAAATAGCAAACTGGATTCTGAAAGAATGCAGGAATGAACTGGCAGACAAAATACATAGCATAATAAGCAGTTCCTTGAAAGAAGGAAAAGTTCCAGAAGATTGGAAAAAAGCAAATATAGTACCTATATATAAAGGAGGAAATAAAGAAGAACCTACCAACTATAGACCAGTCTCTCTAACAAGTACAATAGCAAAAATTTGTGAAAGAATGATCAAAAATAGATGGGTAAAATACTTGGAAAAAAACAACGTACTAAATCCAAGGCAATTTGGATTCAGACAAGGACGATCATGCGTCACCAATTTAATATGTTTCTATTCAAGGCTAATAGATATAATACAAGAAAGAGATGGATGGGCTGATTGTGCATTTCTAGACCTAAAAAAAGCTTTTGACAAAGTACCACATAAGAAGTTGCTTAAGAAACTAGAATCTGAAGGAGGAATACAAGGTAAATTACTAAATTGGATGGAAGACTTTTTGCAAGAAAGAAAAATGAGAGTAGTGATAAGAAACCAGCACTCAAAATGGAATGAAGTAATAAGCGGTGTCCCGCAGGGAACAGTCCTGGCCCCAATAATGTTTGCTATATATATTAATGATATGGATGAAGGAATTGAAAGCTATATGAGCTTCTTTGCAGACGATGCAAAACTACTGAAAAGAGTGAAAACTGAAGAAGATTGTGAATCACTACAGAGAGATCTAAATAAAGTACAGGAATGGAGTAAGAAGTGGGAGATGGAGTTCAATACAAAAAAGTGCAGTATAATGGAATTTGGGAGAAGAGGGAATAAAAAAAGTAGAAAATGAAAAGGACCTGGGAGTCATTGTTATGAATAATATGTCACCTGAAAAACATATAAATAAGATTTTTGGAGAAACTTATAATTTAATAAGAACAATCAAAGTGGCATTTACATACCTGGATGAAGAAATGGTGAGGAAAATCCTAATCACCCTGATAAGACCAAGATTAGAATATGCAGCAACAATATGGTCACCAAGTACAAAAAAATGTATAAAAAAACTTGAAAGAATACAAAGAGCAATTACAAAACTGGCACCAACACTCTCAAAACTATCATATGAAGAGAGACTACAAAAACTTAAACTACAGACACTAGAGCAAAGAAGAGAGAGAGGAGATTTGATAGCTATTTACAGAATCATGAAAGGCATAGAAATTACTGATAGAGAGAATCTGATAAAATGGGATGACAGAAATACAAGAGGACACGGAAAGAAAATAAAAAAAGACAGCTATAGAAGAGATTTGAAAAAGAACAGCTTTCCTCACAGAGTAATAGACAGTTGGAACAAGTTAGATGAGAAAGTGGTGTGTGCAAAAACAATACATGAATTTAAAAATTGTTTAGATAAAATGAGAAATGAAGACGGGACCCCACGAGCATAGCTCCCCTTCCCGTAAAATACAACTAGGTAAATACACACACTTTCGTCGGATGGACGGCGAGAATTGGAATTCCAAAGAAAAAGGAAAATCTACGTGGATCTCAACGTCAAGGAAGTACCTTATTGTATTTATAGGGAAGGGGAAAGCTCGTGGTGTAGTGGGAAAGTGATAAAAAAAAAAAAAAGGAGAAGGGGAAGGAAATGAGGAAGAGGGGGACATGGTCCAGGAGGCCACGCGTCTTGTAAACAAAAGACGGACCGATGACGATGATTTCGGTGATGACGGGATCAACAAAAATGTAAAGATTAGAAATATAAGAGCAGCACAGTGGAAGGTGATGATAATAGTTTCCAGGGATTTAAAGAGGGTGGGGGGGATATCAACCTCCCCCGATTAGCAAGACTAGGGGAAAAACTTGATAAAATGACCGAGCATTGGGAAAATAAGTTTGGTAACATAGCCAAGATTGCGCAGAGTTGAAAGATAAGAAGAACTAGAGAAGGCGAACAAAAACTTAACTTTAGAAATAGAATAAAAAGCTTTCCTCACAGAGTAATAGACATTTGGAACAAGTTAGATGAGAAAGTAGTGTGTGCAAAAACAATACATGAATTTAAAAATAGTTTAGATAAAATGAGATATAAAGACGGGACACCACGAGCATAGCTCCCCTTCCTGTAAAATACAACTAGGTAAATACACACACACCAAGAGCTTTTTCTCCCTCATATTGTAAAAGAGGTAGCAAAGTCAAAGCCATGTACCCACTCTCACCCATTCCACTCCCCTCCACCACCCCCTCCTCTCTCTCATATTTGGTCCTCATGGATAATGAGTCATTCCTGTATCCAGCCCACTGCCCTTGGTCAGAAGCAATGTAGCAAGACACAGTACATCCCCAGCAAGGCCACTTCACTTAATTGGCAACCTCCCCCTCAGTGCCCTCATGTAAAACAAAAGATACCTAGATATCTACTGTCTTTAAATCTATGTCCTCTATAGCAGGGGTGACCAAACTATGGGCTGCAGGCTGGATCTGACCCACAAGGTCAGTTCATCTAGCCCAGCTGCACTGTACTTTTTTTTTCCAAAAACTTTTTTATAGAATATTTAATGTATAAAAAACAGTTATGTGGCCCACATCTCAGTTTGGGCACTGTGAAAAAAGTTTGGTGACCTTTGCACTATAGGGTGCCATCTCATTTATGCACCCCTGAATATAGTATATCACTTTAAATTGGTGGTAGAATAATCCTTGAGGATCTAAGCAGGGATTGGGGGCTAAGGGGAGAGACAAGAGTAGTGCTGATCTTGGACTTGAAGAAAGGATGTCAGGGAGTGTAAATGGTTTTCCTATTACCCAGGGTACAGGATAATATGATATTGATGAGTTAAATTAAAGATACTGTTTGCATTCCAGGCCTGAGCTTGGGACCAGTCATGCACAATTTGCATGTTGCAATGTCAGTTGTTTGGCCAAATTGCTGTACTGATGCAGGAATTTGTATTTATGTAATTTTGTGTTTCTTCCAGATTGGTAATCCGGATGAAAAGGTAGCCTTGGTGAATGTTGACAATGTCTGGTGCAGGTGGTAGTGAGGCAAGCAGCTCATTTGCTGCTCAAACGTATGCCCAGTACAGCACAGCAAGCTCAAAAGGTACTTTTGATATGTAAATATTTGCTATTCTCTAGGATTTATTTATTGTTACATTTGGTAAAAGCACAGGATAGTTTTGCCATAAATGACCTGTACATGTGTAAGTTGTACATATTTTTATCAATTCCTGACAGACAGTGAAAGCAAGAGTATTACAGAACAGTCTCATCTCAAAGAACACAATGATATATATGTTGGTGTCCCATAATGTGAAATAAAATCACCAACACTAGCTGAACCCATCACATCTTTTGAATAAGATAGTATTTTGAACCTATATCTTTTGAGTACAAATAGTAAATACATGTTCATGTTGGCAGTAATGAGTGCTTCTAATCTTGGGGACAATATTGCACTGAAGAGGTAATCATAGATTAAAGGAGGGTAGTACTGTAGCAGAACAGGGAAGTGTGTGTGGGAGAGGGTGGGGGAATATCAGATCATTTTTTGGTGGAAGGTAAGTTGAGAGTGGAGGGTAGATGGAGAAGGAGGAAAGGGACAAAAGGTAGGGAGGTTCTTAGAGTGAACTCCTTGAATGAAAAGGAAAAGGAGAAGGAGTACGAAAAGAAGCTGAAGGAGGAGTGGGAGGGAGTTAAGGATAGAGCAGAGATGGGTGTGGAGGAGGAATGGGGATGGTTCAAGGAGGGAGTCTTAAAGTGTGCAAGGATGGTGTGTGGAACAAGAAGGACAGGGGGAAATAGAAGAAAGGGTAGTGAATGGTGGGATGAGGAAACAAAGAAGGTTGTAGAAGAGAAGAAGCGAGCATTCACAGATTGGTTACAAAAGAGGACAGGGGAGTCATATGAGACGTACAAAGAAAAGAAAAGAGAAGTAAAGCAAAAGGTAAAGGAGGCAAAGAGGAGAGCAGATGTGAAATGGGGTAGGAGTATGACAGAAAACTTTGAAAGTAATAAAAAGATGTTTTGGAAAGAAATTAAGAGAGGAAGAGGAGGCGAATCAAGTAGGGAAGAAAAGGTAAAAGGTACAGATGGAGAGTTGATAATGGAAGAGACGGCAGTGAGGGGAAGATGGGCAGAATATTTTAGGGAGTTGCTGAATGTGAAGGAGGATAGGGAGGGAAAGATAGCTGCAGTGGGAAATACGAAGAAAATGAGAGTGATGAGTGAGGAGAATGGAGGAGAAATAAGGAAGGATGAGGTGAAGGCAGTTGTAAAGATGATGAAAGCAGGTAAGGCACCTGGTCTGGATGGATGTCATGCAGAATGTCTGAAAAAGGGAGGTTCAGTGATGGTGGACTGGTTGGTGAGATTATTTAATGTTTGCTGGAGAGAGGGTAGAGTACCGGAGGACTGGAGTAGTGCCTGTATAGTTCCTCTGTACAAGGGAAAAGGGGACAAGTGTGAATGTAGTAATTTCATAGGGATTAGCCTGTTGAGTGTAGTAGGGAAGGCTTATGGGAGAATCTTAATTGAGAGGATTAGGAGAGGAACAGAAGGAGTAATTGGTGAGGAACAGTGTGGATTTAGGACGGGTAGAGGTTGTGTAGATCAGATCTTTGTGGTAAGACAGATATGTGAGAAAGCTATAGGAAAGGGGAAGGATGTTTTTTGGGCTTTTATGGATCTGGAAAAGGCTTATGATAGGGTAGACAGAAAGGCACTGTGGGAGGTTATGCAGATTTATGGGATAGGAGGAAAGCTTTTGGGAGCTGTCAAGAGTTTTTATGTGAGTAGTAGAGCATGTGTTAGGATTGGAAATGGAGAGAGTGAGTGGTTTGAAGTAAAGGTGGGACTTCGTCAAGGATGCGTTATGTCGCCCTGGCTGTTCAACTTATACATGGATGGGGTGGTGCGAGAGGTGAATGCTAGGGTAGTGAGTCAGGGATTGGAGATGGTTAAAGAAAATGGAGAAAAGTGGGAGGTGAGCCAGCTGTTGTTTGCAGACGACACTGCGCTTGTGGCAGGGTCAGAGGAGGGATTGAGGAAGCTGGTGGCAGAGTTTGGGAGAGTATGTGATAGAAGAAAGCTAAAGATAAATGTGGGTAAAAGTAAGGTGATGAGATGTACAAGGGGTGAAAGTGGCAGTAGACTGGAAGTGAACATTAAGGGAGAGCGACTGGAGGAAGTGGATAGTTTTAGATACTTGGGTGCAAGTGTAGCAGGAAAAGGTGGAGTGAAGGTGGAGGTAGAATGTAGATTGAGAGAAGCGAGTAAATGCCTTGGTGGTTTGAAGAGTGTAATGAGGAATAGACATTTGGGAATGGATGCGAAGAGGAGACTGTATGAAGGAGTGATTGTGCCAACAGCACTGTATGGGGCAGAAACGTGGAACATAAGAGAAGAAGAGAGAAGGAGTTTGAATGTGTTTGAGATGAGGTGTCTGAGAAGTATGGTGGGGGTTACTAGGCTAGATAGAGTGAGAAATGAGGAAGTGAGGAGGAGAACAGGGGTGAAAAAGGATTTGGGAGATAGGGTTGATGAAAGAATATTAGGATGGTTTGGACACATGGAAAGAATGAGTGAAGAAAGACTAGTAAAAGAGGTATGGAAGGCAGATGTGGAGGGAGTGAACATGAGGGGACGTCCTAGGATGAGGTGGATGGATGGGGTGAAGGGGGCTTTGGGGAAGAGGGGAATGTCTGTTGAGGAAGGAAGGGAGAGGACGGAAGACAGAGGTGAGTGGAGAATGGTTGTATATGGATGATGTTGTGACTGCATGAGGAGGAATGGGCGGGGGGGTGGGGGGTGGGGTAGTATGTGTGAGTAATTTTTTACGCAGCCCGAAGGGATTTCTCCCCGTCCTCTCCTTATATGCAAAGGGGGATGGAGAGGGGGGGTCGCCGATTAAATGAAGCGGCCTTGCTGTGGATGTACTGTGTCTTGCGACACTGCTTCTGACCCAGGGCGGTGGACAGGGTGCAGGGATGACCCGTCATCCAGGAGGTGCTCAGATGAGAGGAAGGGTGGGAGGGGTGTGGAGTGTATTTAGGGATGAAATGGGTGGGAGTGTTTTTATGCCTTTCCCTTTTTGGCTACCTCCCTTGGAAGGGGGAAAAAGCCTTGGTATATGTATGTATATATATATATATATATATATATATATATATATATATATATATATATATATGAATATGCACACACACACATCTGTATTCACTTGTATGCCAAGAAAGTTCTTTTCATGACCTCTTTAATACAAGTCAAATACTTGCGCACAGTGTTTGGCTACTTGATGTACAATGATTCGATGATGCATCACAATGTGCATATTATAAAATATAAAGTTACAGCTGTAATACTTATTCTTTTTCACCCTGAATGTTGATAATTAAGAAAACATGATCAAGCCTATTCACAGAATACAGGGTCTCTCAGCTACAACTACAAAATAAATATAATCAGGACGCTGATGCTGTCATCCTTGTATAACCACTCATGACTCCAATGTTGGCATCATCATGTGCTAAGGGTTAAAGCCATCCTGTCACTAATCAAATGGTCTCTTCTGTCAATATAATGTACTCCCTTTATAGACCTGAATGCTATAATGAAGTCATCTCTTTCTTATATTTCTTTCACTGTCTCTCCTTGTATGACTTGTGTGACAAGCTAGGATATTGTTTGGTTGATGTGCCTCATATCCTCTCCTGTGTGTATATATCTAGTTGAATTGCTTGTTGGTAGAGTGGGTTAGTGTGTCACTACTTGAACAGAGACCAAGAGTGGAGGCAGTTTGAATCCTGCCAACAGAAAGCAAGTTTGTAGTAAGGGCATACTGTATAGATGTGTCATTGAATGCTGTTTGTATTTCAATGAATATTATTTAATTACAGATAAGTTGTTGGATGCCATGATTCGGTATATCTTTGGAGATGATATATGTGTCATTCAGGCTCAAGATCGGCGAGGAATGTGCCTTGAGTAAGTCATAAAATATACTTTGAAGTAATTAACAGTAAGGAATAGGTGGTGTCATAGAAGTGTCAGGCATCAGATAATATACAACCACAATCTTATAATCACAATATAAGTTAGATGAGTTTTTAAGGTAGTTATTAAATATCAGTTAGTTTGGTCTTTGATTATGACTATAGTTACATTTACAATTACAAAACTAGAGTTGATACTAAATATTGACATTTTTATAAGTGAGTATATGTTCTTGATTTCCATGATGGAAGGAATGATTAGCTATACTAAGTTGTTTGTAGACAGGGCAAAGGGTCTGAGACAAAAAAAATCTAGACAGACTATGAGCATAGCCAAATGTAGAGAAAAATGCAAAGTATTGGATGATGATAATTATTGCCTTAAGTTTTACTGGTTGGAAATCTATTACAGTCAATTAAACATTAGATTCTGTGCAAGTTTATACATTTCAGAGAATGAATGATGCATTATTTTATTCATTTTAGTGGGCAGTGGAATGAACTATTGAATGGTAATAGCATACAGTACATAATTCGTCAAAGACTGGACCATTTGTGTTCTACCCAGGTAAGTTCTTTAATGTGTGTGTGCTGAGATAAGCAAGTTGCAGATTAGTTGTTATATTGAAAATACATTCCATTTTGATAATGAATATTTTCTGTTGTACATTTTATCTATATCTAAATACCAAGGGCTTCTTCCCTCTAATAAAGGAGGTAGCCAAGTCAAAGATACGCACCCACTCCTACCCATTCCACTCCCATCCATCATGCCTTGTTTTTCTCTCATCTTAGCTTCTCATGGATGACAAGTCATCCCTGTCTCCTGTCCACTGCCTGGGTCAGAAGCAATGCAGCAAGGCACAGCACAGCATTGTTGTACATACACATACCAGAAGGCCTATATTCATCCTATACTCACAAAAAAAAAAAAAAAAAATCATTGTTCCTTTCATATTAGAACCTTATGGATAAATGGGCATCCCTGACATCAATCACACTGGTCTTTATCAACTTCACCATTCAACATGGCCTTGGATCATGTGTTGGATTTGTGATTGACAGTTATTAACCTCCGGGATGAGAGTTCAGAGCTCATATGACCGATCTATGGGTAATACTGTGACCTTACATGCATACACACCCCCAACTCCCTGCCCACGAAAGTCGGAGTAACACCCTGCAGCACAGCAATACTGAAATTATTTCAGCTCTGGGCGGGAGTTGAACCCAGACTGGCGTAGTGGCAGGCAAGAACTCGAACCACAGTGCCACGAGTGTGTGTAGTTGTATTCCTTATGCCTCATCACACATGGAGTGCTGATAGCTGGTAACAGCTCCCTTCTACTATTTTCAGCCTATGACAGAAACAGTCCTAACTGTACTTTGGAGATAGTCCCTTCCTCTTTAGATATAATATATACATACATACATATACCAAGGCTTTTTCCCCCTTACAAGGGAGGTAGCCAAAAAGGAAAAGGCATAAAATCATTCCCACCCATTCCATCCCTGAATACACTCCACACCCCTCCACCCTCCCTCTTATCTTAGCATCTCCTGGATGACGGGTCATCCCTGCACCTTGTCCACTGCCCTGGGTCAGAAGCAGTGTCGCAAGACACAGCACATCCACAGCAAGGCCGCTTCATTAAATCGGCAACCCCCCCTCTGTCCTCCCATGCATAAAAGGAGAAGACGGGGAGAAATCCCTTCGGGCTGCATTAGATTTTGCTCACACATACTACCTCACCCCCATCCCCCCACCCATTCCACCTCATGCATCACAACATCATCCATATACAGTACAACTATTCTCCATTCACCCCTGTCTTCTGTCCTCTCCCGTCCTTCTTCAACAGACATTCCCCTCTTCCCCAAAGCCCCCTTCACCCCATCCATCCACCTCATCTCCCAACTCCCTTTCCACCCCCATTCTTCTCCTCACCTCCTCATTTCTCACTCTATCTAGCCTAGTAACCCCCATCATACTTCTCAGACACCTCATCTCAAACACATTCAAACTCCTTCTCTCTTCCTCTCTTATGTTCCATGTTTCTGCCCCATACAGTGCTGTTGGCACAATCACTCCTTCATACAGTCTCCTCTTAGCATCCATTCCCAAATGTCTATTCCTCATTACACTCTTCAATCCACCAAGGCATTTACTCGCTTCTCTCAATCTACATTCTACCTCCACCTTCACTCCACCTTTTCCTGCCACATTTGCACCCAAGTATCTAAAACTATCCACTTCCTCCAGTCGCTCTCCCTTAATGCTCACTTCCAGTCTACTGCCACTTTCACCCCTTGTACATCTCATCACCTTACTTTTACCCACATTTATCTTTAGCTTTCTTCTATCACATACTCTCCAAAAGAACATCTACACTCAGAAACCAAGATCATTCCCAGTGAAAATGAAAGGCATACAGTTCAATGCAAGAGCCCTCAAACCTAGCTATCCTTCCCACTTGACTTGTAGCTACCTTGTCTTGCTACTGTCAAATGACCGTTTGGTTGAGAGAAAGCATTCACATAGTCAAAAGATTGGCTTTATTTGTTACCACCTGAAAAAGTTCTTGCCAATATTCTTATATAGCTAATTTTCTTTTTCTTGGCTTTCTCTTTTTTCAATTATCTATTATTTTATTTGTTTATTCATTGGGTGAAATGCAGGGATGACCCATCATCCAGGAGGAGCCAAGAAAAAAGAGAAGGATGGAGGGGTGGTGAGTAGGAGTGGAGTGAGAGTGGGGATGAAATGTGTGGTAGTGGAATTATGCCTTTTGACTTTGGCTACCTCCCTAATAGGAAGGAAAAGCCCTTGGTATATGTTCACTTCCATTCTCTGTATTTTATTATTATTATTGTTATTATTATTATTTACTTATTTCTTTTTTTGTCTTCCAGATGCCACCTGCAGGCCCATTACGTGGTCGGTTAGGTCCTCCAAAGGTTCAGTTTGATGAATTTTGTAAAGTAGGAAAATTTAAATTTGATGTTCTCATACTTACTTCAGAAGACAACTTTGCTACAATTAAATCCAACACATGTGTTTTTAAAGGTAAAATAATTATCTCTTTCTCTCTTCCCTTTCTCTTGTTTATTTTTCTTTTTTCTCCTCTTCCCCCCTCTCTCTCTCTCTCTCTCTCTCTCTCTCTCTCTCTCTCTCTCTCTCTCTCTCCCTCCCCCCCTCTCCCTCCCCCTTTTCCCTCTCCCCTCTCCCTCCCCCTCTCCCCTCTCCCTCCCCCTCTCCCCTCTCCCTCCCCTCTTCCCTCTCCCCTCTCCCCTCTCTCCTCCCCACTCCCCTCACTCCCTTATCCCCCTCTACCCTCTCCCTCCCTCTCTCCCCTCTCTCTCCCCTCTCTCTCTCTCCTCTCTCTCTCTCTCTCTCTCTCTCTCTCTCTCCTCTCTCTCTCCTCTCTCTCTCTCTCTCTCTCTCTCTCTCTCTCTCTCTCTCTCTCTGTCTCTCTCTCTCCCTGTCTTTTTCTCTCTCTCTTTTAAAATATACTGTTAAAATGGTTATGATTTGTCTTATGTCAGATGAAATATTTTGATGATTTTAAACCAGTAAGACCAATTATTTATTATTTATTTTTTATTTTTGTTACAGGCAAATGGCAGTATGAATTAATGCTTGGTACCAAAGGTGTTATGCAGGTTGGATGGGCAACACTGGGTTGTCAGTTCTCAGCAGAAAAGGGAGTTGGTGAGTATGCTCCCTCTACCCATTTTAAGGCAAATGACACTTCACATGAAGTGTAAAGTGTATGGTCAGATGAAACTGGTAGCATTTCCACACCCTCTGGTGATGAAATTAAGTTATTTATTAGAAGTAGAATCATCTATTAGCATGGATTTCCATGCATACCAGTGGTTGTGGGTACTCACTGTCCACTCCTGGATAGATGTGTTAGTAATAGTGCAAGCTTACCTACTCATGCATACATATACCAAAGGCTTTTTCACCCACAAAAGGGAGGTAGCCAAAGTCAAAAGGCACAAATCCACTCCCATTTCATCCCCAAATACTTCACTTCCATTCACCACCCCTCCCTCCCTCTTTTTTTGGCTCCTCATGGATGCTGGGTCATCCCTGGATCTTGCTCATCACCCTGGATCAGAAACAGTGCAGCAAGATACAGCACATCCTTAGCAAGGCTGCTTCATTTAATCAGGGGCCCCCCTCTCTGTCTCTTCATGTATAAAAAAGAGAAGATGGGGAGAAATTCCTATGGGCTGCATCAAAATACCAATCACTTGTACTCCCTAAACCCTCCACCTCCACCCCAGACTGACTCCCTTCCATGCATCACAGCATCACCCATACACAACCATTCTCCACTCACTCCTATCTTCTGTCTTATACCTTACCTCCTCAACAGACATTGGGTGAGGAGTTTAAAAGATATTTTCTCTCATGTTTACTAATTTTCTCTGGGTGTTTTGAAAGTAATAAAAAAATGTTTTGGTAAGAAATGAAAAGAGGAAGAGGAGGCAAATCAAGTAGAGAAGGTAAAAGGTGCAGATGGAGAGATGATAATGGAAGAAAAGGCAGTGAGAGGAAGGTGGGCAGAGTATTTTAGGGAGTTGCTAATTGTGAAGGAGGATAGGGAGGGAAAGGTTGGTGCAGTGGAAAGCGCTAAGAAAATGAGAGTGATGAGTGAGGAAAATGAAGGAGAAATAGGAAAAGGTGAAGTGAAAGAGCTGTTAAGATGATGAGAGCAGGTAAGGCACCTGGGTTGGATGGATGCCATGTAGAATGTCTGAAGAAAGGAGGTACAGTTATGGTGGACTGGCTGGTGAGGTTATTTAATGTTTGTTTAAGAGAGAGTAGAGTGCTGAAGGACTGGAGGAGTGCCTGTATAGTTAAACTTTACAAGGGAAAAGGGGACAAGTATGAGTATAGTAGTTTCAGAGGGATCAGCTTGTTGAGTGTAGTTGGGAAGGCTTATGGGAAGGTCTTGATTGAGAGGATTAGGAGAGGAAAAGAGGGAGTAATTGGTGAGGAACAGTGTGGTTTTAGGACAGGGTTGTGTAGATCAGATTTTGTGGTAAGACAGATATGTGAGAAAGCTATAGGAAAAGGTAAGAATGTTTTTTGGGCTTTTATGGATCTGGAAAAGGCTGGTGTTAAGAGCAGTCAAGAGTTTTACGAGAGTAGTAGAGCTTGTGTTAGGATTAGAAATGGAGAGAGTGAATGGTTTGAGGTAAAGGTGGGACTTCATCATGGATGTGTTATGTCACCCCGGCTGTTCAATCTATACATGGATGGGTTGGTGTGAGAGGTGAATGCAAGGGTAGTGAGTCAGGGATTGGAGATGGTTAGAGAAAATAGAGAAAAGTGGGAGGTGAGCCAGTTGTTGTTTGCTGACGACACCGTGCTTGTAGCAGGATCAGAGGAAGGATTGGGGAAGTTAGTGACTGAGTTTGAGAAGGTGTGTGACAGAAGGAAGCTGAAGATAAATGTGGGCAAAAGTAAGGTGATAAGATGTACAAGGGGAGAGAGTGACAGCAGGCTGGAAGTGAGCACTAAGGGAGAGAGACTGGAGGAAGTGAATAGTTTTAGATACTTGGGTGTGAATGTGGCAGGAAAGGGAGGAGTGATGGTGGAGGTAGAATGTAGATTGAGAGAAGCGAGTAAATGCTTTGGTGGATTAAAAAGTGTAATGAGAAATAGACATCTGGAGTCGGGGTGGAGGTAGAATGTAGATTGAAAGAAGTAAGTGCCTCGGTGGATTAAAAAGTGTAATGTTTATACAGGTAAACGTTGACTTACGATGGCTGCGACTTACGATTTTTCGACTTTACGATGACGACGACGACGATATCATATATTTAACCCCTTCCATACGGTGCGCACACGTAGGCGTCATGAGGAGCAAGTGGATTCGCGACGCTGCCATATCGGCGTCTTGATTATATTTATTGTAGTCGCCCCAGTGTTTTTACATTCTCTCAAATGTGCCCTGAATCCCATTCTCTGTGGTTTTTCAAAATTCGCGGGTGAAAGAGAGAACGATCGATATAAGCGGTGACTATATTTTATGATGCGAGTATTATTACGTCACGTCGTACGGCTGGCATTGGCTGCTGCCCGCGAGATTTAAGTTCCGTACTGAAAATACATACTATAGTGATTGAATAGGGTAAAAATGATAAGAATAATTAAATAAACTACTGTACATGTTTAATATGATATATTCAGTATCTCTGGTGGTTAATATACAGGTAGGCTAGGTACAGTGACCACGGAACAGAGTGATACACAAATTGGGGATCGACTTACGATGAAATCGTCTTACGATGGCTCTATCGAAACCTAATGCCATCGTAAGTCGACGTTTACCTGTATCTGGGAATGGATGCTAAGAGGAGGTTATATATTTACCTAGTTGTATTATACAGGAAGAGAGCTATGCTTGTGGTGATCCGTCTTTGTATCTCTCAGCATCAAGTTTTTTCTTAAAATCTTGTATAGTGTTTGCATACACTGTTTCATTGTCTAATTTATTGTGGGAAGCTGTTCCTTTTTAAATTTCTTCTGTAACTATCTTTTTTTAGTTTCTTTTTGTGTCCTCTCGTTTTACTGTTGTCCCATATTAACAAGTCATCCCTATCTAAAACTTCCATTCCTTTCATTATTCTATAGATAGTCAGCAGGTCACCTCTTTCTCTTCTCTGTTCCAAAGTTGGTAGTTCTAATTTGGACAGTCTTTGCTCATATGTTAGTTCGGAAAGAGTTGGTGCTAGTTTGGTTGTTGCTCTATGTAACCTTTCTAGTTTTTAATGTTCTTTTTGGCACTGGGTGTCCAGAGTGCTGCTGCTTACTCAAGTTTTGGTCTTATTAGTGTAGTTAGGATTTTCTTTATCATTTCTTTGTCCAAATAGGCAAACACCACTTTGATTGATCTCAATATATTGTAGGTTTCTCTGAATATTTTGTTAATATGCTTATCTGGTGTCATGTCCTTGCCAATCATCACTACAAGATCTTTCTCTGAGTTTACTTTTTTCACCTTTTCTTCACCAATTTTGTAATCTTTTGATATTCTGTTTTTACTCTTTCCAAACTCCATTATACTACATTTCTTTATATTGAATTTTACTTCCCACTTTTGGGTCCAATTCCAGATCTTGTCATAATCTTGTTGCAATGAGTTGCATTCTTCCTCTGTTTTTACCTTTAGTATCTTTGCATCATCTGCAAAGAAATTCATATAACACTCTACACCTTCATGTCATTAATGTATATGGCAAACATACATACATATACCAAGGCTTTTTTCCCCCTTACCAGGGGGGTAGCCAAAAAGGACAAGGCACAAAAACATTCCCACCCGTTTCATCCCCGAAAACACTCCACACCCCTCCACCCTCCCTCCCATCTTAGCACCTCCTAGATGATGGGTCATCCCTGCACCCTGTCCACTGCCCTGGGTCAGAAGCAGTGTCGCAGGACACAGCACATCCACAGCAAGGCCGCTTCATTAAATTGGCGACCCCCCCTCTCCGTCCCCCCATATAAAGGAGAGGACAGGGAGAAATCCCTTCGGGCTGCGTCAAAAATTTTTGCTCACACACACTACCTCACCCCCATTCCCCGTCCAATCCACCTCATGCATCACAACATTTTCCATATACAACCATTCTCCATTCACCCCTGTCTTCTGTCCTCTCCCGTCCTTCCTCAACCGACATTCCCCTCTTCCCCAAAGCCCCCTTCACCCCATCCATCCATCTCATCCTAGGACGTCCCCTCATGTTCACTCCCTCCACATCTGCCTTCCATACCTCCTTTACTAGTCTTTCTTCACTCATTCTTTCCATGTGTCCAAACCATCCTAATACTCTTTCATCCACCCTATCTCCCAGCTCCCTTTCCACCCCTGTTCTCCTCACCTCCTCATTTCTCACTCTATCTAGCCTAGTAACCCCCATCATACTTCTCAGACACTTCATCTCAAACACATTCAAGTTCCTTCTCTCTTCCTCTCTCATGTTCCATGTTTCTGCTCCATACAGTGCTGTTGGCACAATCACTCCTTCATACAGTCTCCTCTTAGCATCCATTCCCAGCTTCCTATTCCTCATTACACTTTTTAAACCACCAAGGCATTTACTCGCTTCTCTCAATCTACATTCTACCTCCACCTTCACTCCACCCTTTCCTGCCACATTTGCACCCAAATATCTAAAACTATCCACTTCCTCCAGTTGCTCTCCCTTAATGCTCACTTCCAGATTACTGCCACTTTCACCTCTTGTACATCTCATCACCTTACTTTTACCCACATTTATCTTCAGCTTTCTTCTATCACACACTCTCCCAAACTCTGTCACCAGCTTCCTCAATCCCTCCTCCGATCCTGCCACAAGTGCAGTGTCGTCCGCAAACAACAGCTGGCTCACCTCCCTTTTTTCTCCATTTCCCTTAACCATCTCCAATCCCTGACCCACTACCCTTGCATTCACCTCTCGCACCACCCCATCCATGTATAAGTTGAACAGCCAGGGTGACATAACGCATCCCTGACGAAGTCCCACCTTTACCTCAAACCACTCACTCTCTCCATTTCTAATCCTGACACAAGCTCTACTACTCTCATAAAAACTCTTGACAGCTCCCAGAAGCTTTCCTCCTATCCCGTATATCCGCATAACCTCCCACAATGCCTTTCTGTCTACCCTGTCGTAAGCCTTTTCCAGATCCATAAAGGCCCAGAAAATATCCTTCCCCTTACCTATAGCTTTCTCACATATCTGTCTTACCACAAAAATCTGATCTACACAACCTCTACCTGTCCTAAACCCACACTGTTCCTCACCAATTACTCCCTCTGTTCCTCTCCTAATCCTCTCAATCAATATCCTCCCATAAGCCTTCCCAACTACACTTAACAAGCTAATCCCTCTGAAACTACTACATTCACACTTGTCCCCCTTTCCCTTGTAAAGTGGAACTATACACGCACTCCTCCAGTCCTCTGGCACTCTACCTTCTCTCCAGCAAACATTAAATAACCTCACCAACCAGTCCACCATCACTATACCTCCTTTTTTAAGACATTCTGCATGGCATCCATCCAGACCAGGTGCCTTACCTGCTTTCATCATCTTAACTGCTGCCTTCACTTTATCCTTCCTTATTTCTCCTCCATTTTCCTCACTCATCACGGTCATTTTCTTAGCATTTCCCACTGCAGCTATCTTTCCCTCCCTATCCTCCTTCACATTAAGCAACTCCCTAAAATATTCTGCCCATCTTCCCCTTACTGCCTTCTCCTCCATTATCATCTCTCCATCTGCACCTCTTACCCTTTCTTCCCCACTTGATTTGCCTCCTCTTCCTCTCTTAATTTCTTTCCAAAATATCTTTTTATTACTTTCAAAATTTTCTGTCATACTCTTACCCCATTTCACATCTGCTCTCCTCTTTGCCTCCTTTACCTTTTTCTTTACTTCTCTTTTCTTTTCCCTGTACGTCTCATATGACTCCCTCGTCCTACTTTGTAACCAATCTGTGAAAGCTCGCTTCTTCTCTTCTACAACCTTCTTCATTTCCTCATCCCACCATTTACTACCCTTCCTTCTATTTCCTCCTGACCTTCTTGTTCCACACACCATCCTTGCACACTTTGTGACTCCCTCCTTGAACCATCCCCATTCCTCCTCCACACCTACCTCCACTCTATCCTTCACTCCCTCCCACTCCTCCTTCAGCTTCCTCTTGTACTCCTTCTCCTTTTCCTCTTCGTTTAGAGAGTTCACTCTAAGCACCTCCCTACCTTTTGTCCCTTTCCTCTTCCTCCATCTGTCCTCCACTCTCAACTTACCTTCCAGAAAATGATCTGATATTTCCCCACCCTCTCCCAACCCTCTCCCCTTAGCACATGTACATCCCTAACTCTTCCTATCATAATCCTATTTACCACTACATAGTCCATTAAAGCTCTATCTACCACCTTTCCCTCCACCACCCTGTCCCATGTGTACTTATGCTTGACTTTCTTCCAAAACACTGTATTTGCTATCATCAACTCTCTAGACACATTTCCACCATCAACTCTCCACTACGATTCTTTCCTGGAACTCCACATTTCCCAACCACTCCATCAATTGGCTCCTTTCCTACCCTAGCATTAAGGTCTCCCAGTACTATTACATTTACACTTCTCCTTAAACCCTCTATGCACTCATTTAAATCTATCCATAAGGCCTCCCTATCTTCTACATTCTTCTCACTGCCAGGCCCATATGCACTTACAAAAACCCACATCTCCTTTCCCAGTTTCACCTTCATCCACATTATCCTAGAGGAAACCTCCTTCCACTCCACTACACGTTTACCTATCTCTTCACTTACTAGTATAGCCACCCCTTCCCTCCCTCGCCCTCTCTTCACTCCTGATAACCTCCCACTTACACTCCCAAACTTACAATCGCCCTTCCCTTTCAGCTTAGTTTCACTCAAAGCCAACACATCCATCTTTCTTCTCACAAACATACTACCTATCTCTTCCCTTTTACACCTCGTCTGTACCACATCCACGCACATTAAAAGACCCAAACCTTAGGGTGCTGGACCGAGGCCCTCCAGCCCCTCTTATGCCTCTGCCTTTTTTTCTAGGAATGTGCCCTGTAGGGCTACAAGGAGAGGGATGTCTAGTCCCAATCCCCGTCCCTTTTTTTTCTCGCAGTCTTTCAGTATTTCAGTTAATTCGTATTTAGTATCCTCTAATAATTTGGAATGATCATTTTCTGACCAGGCCTGTGTTTTGGGGGGCATGTACACCACTGCAAATTTTCTGCTCTTCATATGTTTACTTTCTACTTGTATCATTATTTTTTCCTTCAGTTATTTTGTTCACATTCAAATCTTTCTTGGTCAAAATTAGAACTCCTCTACCCAGTTTGTCCCTTCTATTCTTTGTTCAACAGTTGTATAAACAGTTTCCCACAGTATAGGGAGTTAGGTTACGCTTTAATTTAGTTTCCACTATTCCCATTATGTCTGGTTTTTCTAAGGCCAGGTAATCATTTAATTTGTTCATTCCTGAGATTATTCCATCTATATTAGTATAACTTATTTTTAATTTCCTTTCTCCTCTTCTCTTTCTGTCTTCTTTGTTTCCATTTTCTTTATATACCATTTTCTCAGTCTCGGATCTATCACTCTCCACCGTTTCAGTTCTTTTTTAATTCTTTTCGTTCGCTTCATTCTTAAGTTCTTTTTCTTTCTCTTTTTCTTCCTCAGTCATTTCTTTTTTTGTCCAGATATTTTTGTAATTTTCACTATTTGCTAACTTCATTGTTCTGGATAGTATATCTTCTGCGCTTGTTTGAGATTTAAGTTTAACTTTCAGTGGCCTGTATTTTTTTTCTTTAAAATATATCTTCCCATCCTATGGGTTTCCTCAATTTCTCCGATCCCAGCTTTGTTCATCTGTTTGTAATTCTTTTAGAATTTCCTTGGCAAGCTCTTTCTCTTCCTTTGCCCTCTGATATCTAGGTATATCGTGTTTTTCTTTGATGCCATAGATTATACATCTTTTTCTATCCACTGTGTCCCTAACTAGGTTCCCTTTCTCTTTGATCACCTGAATCACTGTTTCCTTGGTATTATCTTTGACTTGTTGTTCCATTATTTTCTTTAGGGATATTTCTTGACTTTCCTGTTCAATTTTCTACTGTTTCTTTATTTCTTGTATGTCATTTTCTTTGATTTTTTCTTCCACCTTTTCAGTCATTTCTTTCATTTGGCTTTTAATTTCTTGTTTCAAATTCTCATTCCTTTTTGTGTCCTCATTTTTTAGTCTTTCATTTTCTCCCTTAAGTTGCTTTAATTCCTTTTTTAATTCATCGGTCTCCCTATTGTTCTCTTCATTGGCTTTCCTTAGCATCGATATTTCTCGGTACATTATCTTGTACTCACTTTAAGTTCTAATAATTCATCTACAATGTCTTTAGTATCTGTTTCTCATTGTATTGTATATGAAGGAGTGATTGTGCTGACAGCACTTTACGGGGCAGAAACATGGAACATAAGAGAGGAAGAGAGAAGGAGTTTGAATGTGTTTGAAATGAAATGTCTGAGAAGTATGATAGGGATTACTAGGCTAGATAGTGTGAGAAATGAGGAGGTGAGGAGGAGAACAGGGGTGGAAAGGGAGTTGGGAGATAGGGTTGATGAAAGAGTATTAGGATGGTTTGGACACATGGAAAGAATGAGTGAAGAAAAATTAGTAAAAGAGGTGTGGAAGCCAGTAGTGGAAGGAGTGAATATGAGGGGGTGTCCTAGGATGAGATGGATGGATGGGGTAAAAGGGGCATTATGAAAGAGAGGAATGTCTGTTGAGGAAGGATGGGAGAGGACAGAAGATAGGGGTGATCTATGAGGGGGAGTGGGTGGGGGATGGGGGATGAGGAAGTATGTATGAGAAATATTTTGACGCAGCCCGAAGGGATTTCTCCCAGTCTTCTCCTTTTTTTTATGAGGGGACGGAGAGGGGGGGTCATTGATTTAATGAAGTAGCTTTGCTGTGGATGTGCTGTGTCTTGCGACACTGCTTCTGACCCAGGGCAGTGGACAGGATGCAGGGATGACCCATCATCCAGGAGGTGCCAAGATGAGAGGGAGGGTGGAGGGGAGTGGAGTATATAGGGGATGGAATGAGTGGGAGTGGTATCTATGCCTTTTTCTTTTTGGCTACCTCCTGTGTAAGGGGAAAAAAGCCTTTGGTATATGTATGATGTATATGTTTACTAATGAAAGGTTAGATAAGGTACCTGAGTGCAATCTGATTTTCAGTGGGGATGAGGAAAGTAGACTATCTAATATCAGCATTAGTAAAGAAGAAATAGTCAAATGGATTGAAAGACTTAAAGCTACAAGATCCCTGGGTCCAGAAGGAATTTTTCCAAGAGTGCTTAGGGAGTGTAAATTTGAAATTGCGACCAGTTAACTGAAATATTTAATAGATTGGTAGACACTGGTTTTGTACCTACTGCTTGGGGGCAGGCAAACATTGTTCCTGTTTTTAAGGAGATAAATTGTCTATATGCAACTACAAGCCAATCAGTTTGACATTGGTTATAGGTAAAATGCTTGAATCAATAATAATAAATAGACAGAACATATCAAGAGACATAATTTGATTCATGACACACAGCATGGTTTCTCCAAGGATAAGTCATGTGTGACTAATCTTCTATCTTTTTACTTTAAAGTATACAAGGCATCAGATAACAATGATAGTTATGATGTTATTTACCTTGGCTTAGCAAAGCATTCGACAAGGTGCCACACCAGAGACTACTAAATAAAATCAAAGCCCATGGCATAGGAGGAAAAGTGTTAGAATGGATTAGAGCTTGGATCAGTAACAGAAAACAGTGGGTCACCATAAATGGAGTAAAATCCAGGTGGGGCAGTGTTACTAGTGGGGTTCCCCAGGGCTCGGTTTTGGGTCCCTTGTTGTTCATTATGTACATAAACGACTTAGATGATGGGATGAATAGTGATGCTAGTAAGTTTGCAGATGACACTAAAATAGGACGCCTAATTAGGTCAGGAGATGACACAGAGGTTCTGCAGGATGATCTTATCAAATTGTTCACATGGTCAGTGAAATGGCAAATGACCTTCAATATCTCTAAGTGTAGCATGTTAAACATAGGGCTACACAATCCCAAAAATAGATACGGCTTAGATATGACATTTTTAGAGAAAACTGAGTGCAAGAGGGACTTGGGAGTTCTAGTGAGTCCAGACCTTAAAACCAGGAAAGTGTATTGGCGCCATAAATAGAGCTAACAGAGCATTAGGTTTTATTGCTAGGATCGTTATTAATATAAGTGCAGAAGTAGTTATCAAACTCTATCTGGCGTTATTCAGACCCATCCTTCACTATATGGTATAGTTTTGGTTTCCGTCCAAAAAAATGGACATAAGTTCACTAGAATCAGTACAGACGAGAATGGTCAAACTGATACCTGGGCTCAGAAATTTGCCTTACGAAGAGAGGCTTAGGCACCTTAACTTACACTCTCTGGAAAGACACAGAGTGCAGGGTGATCTAATAGAGGTGTTCAAGTGGATCAAAGGCCTTAACAAGGGTGATACAAACAAGGTCATCATATTAAAACAACAGGGCAGGACTCACAGTAATGGATTTAAACTGGAGAAATTTAGATTTAAGAAGGAAATAGGCAAGAATTGGTTTACTAATAGGGTGGTCAATGAATGGAATAGACTTAGTAACCATGTAGTGAGCACTGAAACTATAAGTTGTTTTAAGAAATGGTTAGACAACTTTATGGATGGGGATGACAGGTGGTAATGGATATGGAGCTACCTAGTGTAGGCCTTATGGTCTCTTGCAGTCTCCTTCATTCTTATGTTATGGTCTTATGTTCTCTTTCCCAATGCCTCTTTCACCTCACCCATCCATCTCATCCTTGGTCATCCCCTCATGATCACTCCATTCACCTTTGCTTTCCACACTTGAGAGAGGAAGAGAGAAGGAACTTGAATGTGTTTGAGATGAAGTGTCTGAGAAGTATGATGGGGGTTACTAGGCTAGATAGAGTGAGAAATGAGGAAGTGAGGAGGAGAACAGGGGTGGAAAGGGAGCTGGGAGATAGGGTGGATGAAAGAGTATTAGGATGGTTTGGACACATGGAAAGAATGAGTGAAGAAAGACTAGTAAAGGAGGTATGGAAGGCAGATGTGGAGGGAGTGAACATGAGGGGACGTCCTAGGATGAGATGGATGGATGGGGTGAAAGGGGCTTTGGGGAAGAGGGGAATGTTGGTTGAGGAAGGACGGGAGAGGACAGAAGACAGGGGTGAATGGAGAATGGTTGTATATGGAAAATGTTGTGATGCATGAGGTGGATTGGACGGGGGAATGGGGGTGAGGTAGTGTGTGTGAGCAAAAATTTTTGACGCAGCCCGAAGGGATTTCTCCCCGTCCTCTCCTTTATATGGGGGGACGTAGAGGGGGGGGTCGCCGATTTAATGAAGCAGCCTTGCTGTGGATGTGCTGTGTCCTGCAACACTGCTTCTGACCCAGGCAGTGGACAGGGTGGAGGGATGACCCGTCATCTAGGAGGTGCTAAGATGGGATGGAGGGTGGAAGGGGTGTGGAGTGTTTTCGGGGATGAAATGGGTGGGAATGTTTTTGTGCCTTGCCCTTTTTTGCTACCCCCCTGGTAAGGGGGAAAAAAGCCTTGGTATATGTATGTATATGTTTTTTTCTTTCTTCACTCATTCTTTCCATGTGTCCGAACCATCCCAATACTCTTTCATCAACCCTATCTCCCAACTCCTTTTCCACCCCCACTATCCCCCTCACCTCAGTTTTCACGCTATCCAGCCTAGTAACCCCTATCATACATCTTGGAGATTTCACCTCAAGTACATTTAAACTCTTCCTTTCTTCTTTTCTTCCTTATATTCCATGTTTCTGCTCCATACACTGTTAGCACAATCACCCCTTCATAAAATCTCCTCTAACCATCCATTCCCCAATGTCTATTTCTTGTTACACTTTTTAATCCCCCTGGGCATTTCTCTCAATCTACATTCTACCTCCACATCCACTCCTCCCTTCCCCACCACATTCACACCCAGGTATCTAAAACTATCCACATCCTCTTGTCTCTCTTCCTAATACTCACATCCAATTTGCTGCCATTCTCTCCCCTTGTACATTTCATCACCTTACTTTGACCACATTTATTTTCAACTTACTTCTTTTCCATACCTTCCCAAACTTCATCACTAACTTCCTTAATCCCTCCTCTGATCCTGCTACCAGCACAGTGTTATCAGCAAACAACAACTGCCATATCTTTCACTTTTCTCCATGTTCTTTAACCATTTCCAATCCCCAACCCATTACCCTTGCATTACCTCACTCACCACCCCATTCTTCTATACATTGAACAGCCATGGTGACATGACACATCTGTAGTGAAGTCCCACCTTTACCTCTCCATTTCTAATTCTAACACAAGCTCTACTACTCTCGTAAAAACTCTTGACTGCTCTTTATAGCTTTCCTCCTATTCCATATATGCAGTACCTCCCACAGTGCCTTCCTGTCTACCCTGTCATAAGCTTTTTCCAAATCTGTGAAGACCCGTTACATTTTCCTAAAGCTCCTCACATATCAGCTTTATCACAAAAATCTTATCTATTCAACCCCTACCTTTCCTAAACCCACACTTTTTCTCACCTTTTCCTCACCTCTGTTCCTCTCCTAATCATCTCAATTAAAACCCTCCCATAATTGTCCCCTTTTCCCTTGTAAAGTGGAGCAATACAAGCACTCCACCAGTCCTCCAGTACTCTACTCTCTTTTAGACAAACAGAAAACAACCTCACCAGCCAATACATCACTCTACCTCCCTTTTTTAGACACTGCATGACACCCATCTAACCCAGTTGCTGTACCTGCTCTTATGATTTTAATAACTCCTTTCACCTCATCTTCTCTTATTTCTCCTCCATTTTTCTTATTCACTGTCATTTTCATAGCACCTCCCACTACAACTACCTTTCCCTCCCTATCCTCCTTCACATTTAGCATACATACATACATACATATACCAAGGCTTTTTCCCCCTTTCAAGGGAGGTAGCCAAAAAGGGAAAGGCATAAAAACACTCCCACCCATTTCATCCCTAAATACACTTCACACCCCTCCCACCCTCCCTCTCATCTGAGCACCTCCTGGATGACGGGTCATCCCTGCACCTTGCCCACCGCCCTGGGTCAGAAGCAGTGTCGCAAGACACAGCACATCCACAGCAAGGCCGCTGTGGATGTGCTGTGTCACTAAAACACTGCCCATCTTCCTCTTACTGTCTCTTCCATTATCATCTCTCCATCTGCACTTTTTACTTTTTCTTCTCTACTTGATTCACCTCCCCTTCTCTTAATTTCCTTCCAAAACATCTTTTTGGCATCTTTTTATTACTTTCAAAATTTTCTGTCATCCACTTTCTCATTTCACATCTGCATTCCTTTTTGTCTCCTTTATCTTCTTCTTTACTTCTCTTCTTTTTTCTTTGTATCTCTCACATGATTCTCTCGTCGTACTCATAGCTGAAGTAAAAGCTCTGAAAATTTAAGTATATACAGTATTTTCATTCTCCAGTGTATACGAAGTAGTTTTATTATATGATGGCGGTTTGAACCCTGCCACCACTGAAGTTGAACCAAAGGCATGGTTCATTAAATTCCATGCTACAAAGTCCTCTGTAATGGGGCACCATCCTAGCCTCCCGACAGGGGAAAGTTTGTGACATTAAACTAAGTCACTATAAGAATGAACCTGGCATATTATTATTATTATTATTTTATTTATTTTATTTTTTCCCTCTCTCTCTGTGACAAGATATATGTTCACCAAGATCATTAGTCAGTTAAGTTTATCTGCAGTACTATATAGAGAACATTTGGTATTTCAGGGGATACTCAAGACTCTTATAGCTATGATGGCAACAGGCAGAGGAAATGGAATGTTGCAACCTACAAATATGGAGAGATGTGGCAATGTGGAGACATCATATCATGTACGATAGACTTAGATGAAGGCATAGTACAATTCTACAGGTAATTATTCTTATTTTGTAAAATATTAGGTGTTGAAGATCCAGGAATGATTATGTTGGCAGGTTGAATGTGAGTGTGAAGGGCAAAAAGCGTGTTGTAGAGTGTTATTGCATGTTAACTTGAATACTTCACAAGTGCCAAACATCCATTTCATTGGTTATAATTTGTTTACAGAAATGGACGATCGTTGGGTCCTGCTTTCACCAATGTTAAGACAGGACCAGAAATTGCCTATTTTCCTGCAGTATCCCTAGCACTTGGGGAAAATTTAGTTGCAAATTTTGGGGCCACACCATTCAGATATCCACAGGAAGGCTTCTCTCCATTAGAGGATCCTCCCACAAAAGATTTCATGCAGGCGCAACGGTGCTTTGATTGGCTAAAATGTCTTGAATACCTTGACAGGAACTGGTTTTCTGTAAGAACAGAGCAAGGTTTCATTGCTTTGAGATATGATTAATTAGATTACTAATTGTTATTGTTTAGGAATTCATTTTATTCATGTTATATTTGTTTCATATTATGTGATGAGTATTGGATATTTTCTTGTTGAAGTGATATACAAGGAATTACATTTTAAGTGAAACTAACTGATGACACTCAACAGTTTATGGAGATGGTGCGTCTTGAAAAGACTTGTAGAGGTGGGCATAGTGCAAGGATTCTACAAGTGGCATGTAATATTGTCAGCTATTTGGGTCCCTTGCTCACCACACCTTATGTGGTTGAAGCGTGCCTTGTGCCCACTCTGGCTCAACTAGCCAATATCAGTCATAGTAGTTATGCAAAAGGCATTATTGGCATAAATCTAACCTCGGCACATCGCTTAATAGACTTCCTTCTTGCATCCTTAGAGGTAAGTGAGCATAATATTAATATATATCCTGTCTGTTGGAACTTTTTAGTTGAAAAGATAATGATGTTGCATAATGGAAAAAAAAAATACATTGCTCAATTTTTGCATAGCTTGAAATTGCTATTTAGTAATAATGATATTCTTTTAATTTTCAGACCCATGAACAGCTTAAATGTATAGAAAACCTCATCATATGCCTCCTGACAGGTCTCAAGCAAACATCAGAGAGCATAGAATTTAAATCACAAAAGTTCAACTTAAGGTTACTATATGTCATGCTGTCACATGGGCGCCTCAGGAAATACTGCCTCAATAATATCCTCTTTGATAAAGTAAAGTAAGTTGCTGGTGAATTAATTCTATCTATATACCAAGAAGCCTTTTGGATACAGATAAATAAACAAGTTGTAGAGAGAGCAGATGTATTAGTGGAAGATACTGCTTATCTTTAATTTTGATTGCATTGACTTAGAAGAACTAGATGAAAAATAAGAAATAGTGCTGCTAGTCATCATCAAATGCCCTGTACTTTATAAGTATTATTTAGATTAAGAATGAATGGGTTATGCAGTGGTGCCCAGGAGGAGGATTGAAAGAGTTCTAGATGTGGATGTGTACAGAGGAGTGCAATTAATTGTTTGATCATAATGTAGTAGAAGACTGGTTTTCAGCAAGATAGACCAGGGGTAATGGATTAATTGATATCTAGTAGAAGGGAAATTGAGGCCAAAGGCGAAGTAGGTGAAGTAAGAAAAGGGAAGGTGACAGAGATGCTTATAATGAGTAAGTTGAATGAGAAAAGGAGAAATAGAACTAGAGGAGGAAGGTGCATGGTTCAAGGAGCAAGTTCTAAAGTGCACAGAGACAGTATGTGGAATAAGGATGGGTGTGTGTGTCTATGGGTTCATTCATTCATTCTTTTCTTTTTCCATCTAGCCTGGATTCAGCTTTAAAATGTCTAACTTTGTTGTAAATTGTTTGAAGTTTTGAAAACTATCGAGTACACCCAAATACTAATATATTTTTTTCTTACCCTATGAACATTGACTATATTTCTTAAAAAAAATTGCTTTATTTCTGTAATATATTGTCACCCTTATAAATTTTCTAAGTAATTTTTTGTTAATGTCTGGATTTTTTGCTAAATCAATTCTTCATTGTGTGGTGCTCCTGGTGGTACAATTGCCAATATCATATCTAGTGTCTGAGTAAGTTAAAACTATGTAAGGTGTAAAGTTATATACATTTATAAAACAGAAAAATGAGGATTTTTTTTCAATTTCTCAAAAATTTGGAAAAATGACTTGGGCACTTTCTTTATAAGGTTGGCAATATCTTTCAGAAGATGTATTGCATTACTAAATTGATCTTTATTATTGGCACAGATTTCCCAGCTTTGTCAACATGAAAGTTGTAGATGAAAAGGGATTGAATGCTGTAGTGCCACATGTTTGGTGGAGTTCCAAGGACTCCAATCTGACAAATGGAGTATGTGAAGCTTACCAAGCATCATGTGACACCATTCAACAGGCAGTTCAAGGTATTCTTTCGCACAAATATACATATATATACCAACATCTTTTTCCCCCTTACAAGGGAAATATAATCATAGATATATTCCGAGATTTGCCAACAGAACTCTAAAGTAAATTAGAATTTTGTTATTATAGTATAAGGTATTCTTATCCACAAATATACCGTATTTTTCGGACCATAAGGGGCAGGCAAAATCCTTAAAGTCGGCCAAAATCGGGTGGTGCGCCTTATCGTGAGGTGCACCTTATGTGTGGCCTCAATGCAAAAAAATGCCTCTGACATTGATGTACTATTTAGACACATTTCGTAGCTAGTTGGCTGACGGCGACAGTGCATAGGCCTAGCAAAAGTTACAACCAAGATATAACCAAGATGCATGTATCTTGACAGGAAAATTGCGAAAACTTCGACAGTTTTCGAGTCCATTCCACCGCATTCATTCACACTATCATGGCTATGACATGATAGTGTTCACAACACAAACAGCTATTTTGCATTGGTCTAGTCTCGCTCCACTCAGACTGTAGCCATATGTTAATATATCTTGTGTTTTTAAGTGAATCGAGAATTCTGGGAATAAAACTGCTAATGTTGGTTTTATTCCCCACAATTCCTATAACGTGTTCGTGTTGTTTTTTAGGGGTATTGGCAGGACAGGCCGTCCATGGAGGTGGTCTGATTTCACTGACCAAAATAAAAAAAATATATCATTTATTTTTGTAATTTTGCTAAATCCCAACTGATTTTTCTTATTCAACAACGAAAATGTTTAGTTCTGAATGCACTCACATATGGAATATAAGTTTTGATGACATGATGAATAGTTTTTGAGATATCGGATATTATACATTTTTCATGAAAATAGGCACCTTTCCAAGTGTATGCAAATGAGCATAGGTTAATTACCACCAATATTAAGAAGTCTACCAACCGTAGTGCAGATATTCGGGAGCCAATTAAAACAATGGACCCAGCTTGGAATCTCAGGGAAGTCTGCCAATGGTAATGCATATATTCAGGGGCCAATCAAAACAAAAGGCCCAGCCTATGGGGTATTATATAAGGGGCAGAGGGATCATCACTACTGAAACAAACATAAGGTGGTTACCGTAATCTATTATTGAAAGATACAATATCATCACTCTATTGCCATCCCCAAAAACGAAACGGCCCATGTGGAATCGCAAACGACGACGACAACGGATGCTGTGCATCATACATGTCATACATGCTGTAAATATGGTAAACCGTATGAGATGCATGATGCAGTCAGTGTGGATGGGGGGACATGATGGATGAAAAGTTTTAAGTAAGGCTATGCAATACTAAGTGCTAAATAATTGTTGGGATAGCCTAAAATCTAGAGTACTTTATTGTGCCGTTTGGTCATGCCAGGCAGACAGCTCCGTCGTCCGCGGCCTGCCTCATGTGGACGCGGGATCGATCGACCTTGTGTCGTCGGTTGTCATGCATGATTATCCGATGACAAGACCAGGCACGCCTTATGTAAGGATGGGGAATGGCAAATTACAGGTGCACCTTATGGTACAAAGCGCCTTATGGTCCAAAAAATATGGTAATCATGAATATATTCTTTGAGATTTACCAACAGAAGTCTTAAGTAAATTAGAATTGTGTAATTATGTTACTTGACATAGCCTTTGTATGCTCTCCCTATTTTTAAGTTAATTTGTAAAAAGCCTTATTTATGTTTGGTGCCACCATTGATGACAAAACAGCAGTAGTGGCAGTAGACATAAACAAGGCTTTTGATAGTCCCCAGACACCTTCCCCTAAAAATATAATGGAAACTTGTACACAACAAGGACAAGAAATAGTATCCTGGTTGGCAGAGTGTAGCAAGTTACAGAACATTCATCTATCAGGCTTCAATAGATTGTACAGTGGCATTTCTCAGGGAGAAATACAATTAGCAATGATACAACAGACAATAGTCCGGTGTTTCTATACAGATGTATGGGAGGGTTGGAGGACCATTGCTAGCAACTAGGCTGTGGGTTTCCGGTTAATGAAAATCAAGGCAACAGTTGTTATTGATAATACAGTACAGTTCTGATTATCTGGCTATAATGGGATTTTTCCATTGCTGCTAAATCAAATATGCTGTTGTTTTGGGTCTTACCCTTTAAAATAAGCATAAAACCCCCTAAATCTAATTAGTTTCCTACCTAAACCTTGCAAATAATATAAATAAGCATGATAACAAACTACATTTGTATAAGATAGTGTTAATCAAGAAATGAACCTAACTTGGAACCTATCTTATTTTTCCAAATGAGCCCACAAACAAATAAACACACTTCTAACAAAAAAAAAAAAAAAAAAAAAAAATCTTTCACACACAACTTATATATATATATATATATATGTGTGTGTGTGTGTGTGTGTGCATTTTTATTTTTAACATACCCTACAAACAAATGAAAACAATGAAAGAGAAATCACTCGCACAACTTTTTATTTTACATTTTATGTTTTATAATATTTTGCATTTTCTTTATTTCTCTTATCCTAAACTGAACATACTTATTCTGAGTCAGAAGAGTAAAGCAAGGGCCTGCCTCAACAGCTGATCTAAGCTGTTCTAAGCTACCAGAAGAGGCTGGATGACCACATTGTGAACAGCTGCCCAGGATGTAACGCTTCACCCCATACCATACAACACATAATGGAAGACTGCATTATACACAATCATGCATGCAAACAACACAACATACACTCTATAAAGGATTTGTGGGAAAACCCAGTTTCAGCAGTAGCATTCCTTGGGGAGACGGGACTGCTCGGACAGACAGTCTAGGGAACGACAGCAACAACAGCTGATCTTGAAGTGCTGGTTCCAGGGGCATTGTCGTCTTCCATTGCTTGTTGGGGGGCAAGGGGCAGGGGTAGGAGCCAAGCTCTTCTTGTGTGCTGTGCACTCAAACAACTTCCTGGTATCTATCTGTCTGCAGGATTTGGCCTTTTTTGGTAAGAAAAGTGTTCATCAAAATGTGAACAGCCATCACATCAGAGGCATTGTAGTGATCACTGCTCTCCACAAAGGAAACAAATTTAGCTAGACCTTCATGATCCTCCTTCCATGTCTCTCCATTTCCTTCTCCTCTATGTCAGACTCGTGCTCAGGTGGGGTGTTGTGGATAGGGGTACAAAGACTGTTGAGTATGGCCTCATCTCTCATCTCTTCCACAATAATCTCATAGATGATTGCTTGTAACCACTCTTCAGTTTCCTCTGTCCATACTTGGCTAATAGGATGCAATGCAGGGGCATGATGAGCCAGCTGTCTCAGTTGTTCTGCTGGAAGCCCTGAAGCTGTAGCTGTATCAAATCCTAAAAAGGCCTCTTCATCATCATCGTCTTCTTCCTTGAATACCATTTCTGGCCAAAGCTTATGCCAACACCCTGAATGGTAGACTGCTTCACATTCTTCCAAGCAAGTGCAGCAGCAAATACAGCATCCTTGATGTTGAAGTCCTTCTGAAGCTGGGGTACATCAACATCAATATTCACAAGCTTGTGAATAAAGTTGCCCCTGTAGAAATGCTTACAAGGTAAGCTTGTGGGTTCTAGTCACATTAGGACATGGAAGAATAGTAATCTGGTTCTTGTTGTGCTTGAATCTGATGGCCTCCCCTTCCCTTGAATCCAACTAGAGTTGAGCTAAGCAAACACTGCCAAAAAAGTGCTGTTTCATCAGCATTATGAACCTGGTCTGGGTTCACATTATGCTCATGTATGAGGTTAGAGAAAATTTCAGCATAATTTTCAGCTGTCTCATGATCTGCTGAATGATGTTCACCACTGATTTCCAGTTTCCTAATGCCATGATGATTCTTAAAGTCGCACAACCATCTGATGGAGAAGTTACACTCTGTTTCAATCTCCAAATCTGCTCGTAGCTTCTTGGACTTCTCAATGAGCAGAGACCCAATGACAGGTTTACCTTTAGAATATTGAGTGGTAAACCGAATGTAGAGAGCCTGATCCAATTTGTCAAGCTTATGTAGTGGCTTCTGGGTTAGTCTTTCAGTTTCTTGAGGTCATACAGTATTGATGAACTCACACTAAATTCTGCCATCAACTTGTTGAAAACTCTCTCTCCCTTCTTCATCTGTTTTACAAGCTCAATCTTCTTTGGGAGCATCAGAACAAAGTGCTTCCTCTTCTCCATGGTCTTTTTCTGTGGTGGGGCCATGGTGAGATACAGTAGTTAGCACAAACACACCAGTATAAACAGATGAAGAGGATACTGTAATGCGGTAGATGCAACGGGTAATATGGCGGCAAAGCAGAAGGCTGTTCCCAGTAGTTCGGACAACTGCTGCTAGAGCATTGTTGCTCTACCCACGTAGTTGGGCTGCCAAGAGTGTGCACAAAATTCGAATGTTGTCATTGCTGTGTATTAATATTTATATTTAATTTTGTTAATAGAGTTTGTCAAAAGGTGCTTTTATATCGGGATTACCATTATATTGGACACTGGATAATCGGAACTTCACTGTACATATGTTGTGTTGAGAGAGTTTGAATTTTTTCTTGTTGCTGATATTGTTAATTGTTACAGCTATTTCTTGGTTACAAATTTGTTTAATACAAAACTAAATTTTACAGAGGTAGAAGATATACAGCTTGCCATATTGAACTTGTTACTAAAAGCGGATGATAGTGTGAAATATGAAGACTCGAGCCGGGCATTATTTCTTTCCAAGTTTAGAATATTCCTCAAGGAACATTCTTCAGGATCAAGGGTAAGCATATTTTCCTACATACATATACCAAAGGCTTTTTTCCTCCTTACAAGGGAGGTAGCCAAAAAACAAAGGCATAAAAGCTACTCCCACCCATTCCATCCCCACATACTACACTCCCATCCACCCCCTTCCCTCCCTCTTATCTTGGCTCCTCCAGAATGATGGGTTATCCCTGCATCTTGCCCACTACCCTGGGTCAGAAGCAGTATTGCAAGACCCAGCATATCCACAGCAAGGCTGCTTCATTAAATCAGTGACCCCCCCTCTCTGTCCCCTCATGCAGAAATGGAAAGGACGGGGAGAAATCCCTTTGGGCTGTGTCAATTTATTTTCACACATACTCCCTCACCCCCATCCCCCACCCAGTCCCTTTCATATATCACAGCATCATCCATACACAACCATTCTCCATTCACTCTTATCATCTGTCTTCTCCTGTCCTTCCTCACAGACATTCCCTTCTTTCCCACTACCCCTTTTACCCTATCCATCCATCTCATTCTTGGTCATCCCCTTATGTTCACTCTCTCTACCTCTGCCTTCCACACCTCTTTTACTAATCTTTCTTCACTCATTCTTTCCATGTGTCCAAACCATCCTAATACTCTTTCGTCAACCCTATCTCCCAATTCCTTTTCCACCCCCGTTCTCCTCCTCACCTCCTTGTTTCTCACTCTATCTAACCTAGTAACCCCTATCATACTTCTCAGGCACCTCATCTCAAACACATTCAAACTTCTCTCTTCCTATCTTATGTTCCTTGTTTCTGCCCCATACAGTGCTGTTGGCACAATCGCTCTTTCATACAATCTCCTTTTAGCATTCATTTACAGATGTCTATTTCTCATTACAATCTTTAATCCCCCAAGGCATATTTTCCTATTAATTTTGATATGTGTGTGGGTCTATTTACCCAAGTGTAATAAAACAGGAAATAAGGTACAGTTATAGGGTCCCGTCTCTTTCTTCATCTATTGTACATTCATGCATACATATATACACATGCCAAAAAGCCCTTTCCCCCATATAAGTCAGGTGGCTAAGTCAAAGCATACACCTACTCTACACCCATCATACACCCATTCAAACAGACATTTATTGTCATGGACCTACCCAAAGGCCATTGCCAGGAATCTGGGGTCTACAAGTCTCCAGGTCTCCTGCAACAGAGACCAGGGCCTTTGGACTGACTGACTCTCAGCTCCAGACATGCTTGCATTCAGGTCACCATCCAGCACTAAGACAGTACCAACACAGAATAGGCCTAACTACAAAATGAAACTACCCTAGATACAACCACCACACAGAAGACACTGAGCACCTCATTCTACACTGCCCCACACTAACAAACCTTGGTTAAATATTTATGTATGCAATTAGAAATTGCTGATTTGTTTTGTTAAAAACACAATATTCTTCCCTGAGTAACTTCTAGGCCCACCAAAAGGCTTCTTCTTCTATATAAGGGAGGTAGCCAGCATAGACATGCATCCATCCCACACCTATGCGACAACCACCAGCCCCCTCCCCCCAATCTCAGCTCCCTGTGGATGAAGGGCCACCCCTGACCACACCCACTGTATGGGAAACAATGCAGCAAGTGTGAAGACATCCTGACAGGTTGTAAGAGAGGTAGAGGGAAAACATACAGAAGAAGCACCATTGTGCAAAACTAGTCAAAGAATAAACTTGTTCTACTTGTATTTATGTGTTTCCCTCTGCCTCTCTTACAATGCAGCAAGACACAGCACCTCTACAGCAGGGCCTGACAGCCAAAGCTGATTAACCCCCACCACCCCACCACATAGTGAAACATTCCCCCACCCCCATCTTCACCCACCCATAAGCAACTAGGGAAGACAAGAAGAGACCTTGGGGTGTTTTAGCACCTCCCTTCCAGTCTTCAGTCTTTCCCTCCCCAATTGAACCCCCCACTCCATCCTTCACACTCCCTCGCCAGTCCCTGTCACCCACTTCCCTCCACATGCCCAAATCATCCCAGTACTTTCTGATCAACTACATCTGCCACTTCTCACCCCCATCCTTGCTCTCTGCCCCACCTCCCCACATTTATTTGATTCAGTTTAACATCTCAAACTCTCTTTATCAGGAGGTTGGATGGTGCCCCTTACAGAGAACTCTGTAGTGTGGAATTTAATGAGCCATGTTCTTGATCCAACTTGCTTGCAGCAGGGTTCAAACTGCCGTAAACCTTGACCTCCATCGAAAGTAGTGGTGCCCTAACCTGCTCATCCAGCGAGCATCCTATTTGTAACATTTTCATTTTCTTTAACAGATCTCTGTGATGACATTCACACCCCATCCTGTCATCTTGTGCCTCTTCCATCGCCTTTTGTCCATATTCCAAAGATTATGGAAAGTTGAAATTGGAACAAACTTTACTTCCATACCGTCAAGAATGTTTTATGATGGATCTGTTAATTACTTTGACACCCGCCTTGGGGGTCTTGAGTCCCATCTCATGAAGACTCTCAGAGAAGAGATTGCAAAAGCCAAGCTAACGGAGTCTCCAACGGTTAGAAACAATGTCACTTTTTCCGTTAGTGTTAAGTCATTTCACTGTAGTAGGTGATCAGTTGTAGCTGCTTATTGAATGTGTGAAGTTTGTATGAATACTAAAAACTTCATTTATATATATGTATATATATATATATATATATATATATATATATATATATATATATATATATATATATATATATATATATATATATATATATATATAAATATATAATCGGAATGTTGATCACTTGTAATTTTGTTTATGCTAGGTAATCAACAGTATTGACTCTGCAGCAGCAGGCCCAAGCACAGGAGTAGAGGATTTGTACAAACACAGTGAGCCTTCAACTTCAGGTAATTATATTACAGTCTAGAAAAAAATGTCAGTTATGATTAGAGATCCTACTCTCTGTAGCCCCAAATGGGACATCCCTTAAAAAAAAAAAAAAAAGCATAAGAGAGTCTGGGAGTTTCCCAATCAAGAGCCCTAAGGTTTGGGTCTTCTAATGTCCTTGGATGTGGTACAGATGAGAGTAAAAGGGAAGAGATAGACATTATGTTTGTGAGAAGAAAGTTGGATGTGTTGGCATTGAGTGAAGCTTAACCCCTTCCATACGGTGCCGCACACGTAGGCGTCATGGGGAGCGAGTGTATTCGCGAGGCTGCCAAATCGGCGTCTTGATTATATTTATTGTAGTCGCCCCTCCATAATGACATTCTTTCTAATTCTTATGTAATCGCATTTTCTATGGTTATCAAAATTCACGGGTGAAGAGAGAACGATCGATATAAGCGGTGACTATATTTTATGATGCGAGTATTATTACGACACGTCGTACGGCTGGCATTGGCTGCTGCCACTGAGATCTAAGTCCATGACGCCTACGTGTGCGGCACCGTATGGAAGGGGTTAAGTTGAAAGTGAGGGGCGAGTTTGATTTTGGAAATTTAGTTGGGAGGGTGTCAGGAGTGAAGAGAGGATGAGGGAGAGAAGGGGTGGCTATACTAGTAAGTGAAGAGATAGGTAAGCATGTGGCGGAGTGGAAGGACGTTTCTTCAAGGTTAATGTGGATGAAGGTGAAACTGGGAAGGGAGATGTGGGTTTTTGTAAGTGCATATGGGCCTGGTTGTGAGAAGGGTAGAGGAAAGGGAGGCTTTTTGGATAGATTTAAATGAGTGCATAGAGGGTTTAGGGATAAATGTCAGAGTAGTGGTATTTGGAGATCTTAATGCTAGGGTAGATGAACCAATAGATGGAGTGATTGGGAAGTGTGGAGTCCCAAGAAAATATCATAGTGGAGAGTTGATGGTGAAGATGCATCTAGAAAGGTGATGATAGCAAGTACAGTGTTTAGGAAGAAAGTTGAGCATAAGTACACATGGGAGAGGGTGGTGGATGGAAGGGTGGTAGATAAGGCTTTAGTGGACTACATAGTAGTAACCAGGAGAAGAATAGGAAGAGTTTTGGATGTAGAAGTTCTAAGGGGAGAGAGTAGGGGAATATAAGATAATTTTTTGGTGGAAGGTAAGTTGAGAGTGGAGGATAGATGGAGAAAGAGGAAAAAGACAGAAGGTAGGGAGGTGCATAGAGTAAACTGCTTAAATGAGAAAGAAAAGGAGAAGGAGCACAAGAAGCTGAGAGAGGAGTGGGAGGGAGTGAAGGATAGAGTAGAACTTGGAGTGGAGGAGGAATGGGGATGTTTCAAGGAGGGAGTCACAAGGTGTGCAATGTTGGTGTGTGGTACAAGGAGGATAGGAGGAAATAGATGGAAGGGTAGTGAGTGGTGGGATGAGGTAACAAAGAAGGTTGTAGAAAAGAAGTGAGCATTCACAGATTGGTTACAAAATAGGATGAGAGAATCATACGAGAGGTACAAAGAAAAGAGAAAAGAAGTAAAGCATTAGATAAAGGAGGCAAAGAGGAGAGCAGATGTGAAATGGGGTAAGAGTATGACAGAATTTTTTTAAAGTAATAAAAGATATTTTAGAAGGAAATTAAGAGAGGGAGAGGAGGCGAATCAAGTATAAAAGGTAAAAGGTGCAGATGGAGAGATGATAATGGAAGAGAAGGCAGAAAGACGAAGATGGGCAGAGTATTTTAAGGAGTTGCTAAATGTGAAGGAGGATAGGGAGGGAAAGGTAGTTGAATTGGGAAGTGCTAAGAAAATGATTTATGAATGAGGAAAATGGAGGAGAGCAGGTAAGGCACCTGGGTTTGGTGAGTGTCATACACTGTCTAAAAAAGGAATGTATAGTGATGGTGGACTGGCTGGTGAAGTTGTCTGATGTTTGTCTAAAAGAGGGTAGAGTGCTGGAGGACTAGAGGAGTACCTGTATAGTTCCACTGTACAGTGGAAAAAGGGACAAGTGTGAGTGTAGTAGTTTCAGAGGGATCAGTTTGTGGAGTGTAGTTGGGAAGGCTTATGAGAGGGTTTTGATTGAGAGGATTAGGAGAAGAACAGAGGTAGTAATTGGTGAGGAATAGTGTGGGTTTAGGACAGGTAGGGGTTGCATGGATCAGATTTTTGTAGTAAGGCAGGTATGTGAGAAAGCTTTAGCAAAAGTTAAGGATTTTTTGGGGGCCTTTATGGATATGGAAAAGGGTTATGGCAGGGTAGACAGGAAGGCACTGTGGAAGGTATTGCAGATATATGGGATAGGAGGAAAGCTGTTAAAAACAGTCAAGAGTTTTTGTGAGAGTAGTAGAGCCTGTATTAGAATTAGAAATAGAGAGAGTGAGTGGTTTGAGGTAAAGGTGGGACTTTGCCAGGGATGCATTTTGTCGCCTTGGTTGTTCAATTTATACATGGATAGGATGGTGTGAGAGGTAAATGCAAGGGTAATGGGCTGGGGATTGGGGATGATTAAAGAAAATGGAGAAAAATGGGAGATAAGCCAGTTGTCACTGCGCTTGTAGCAGGATCAGAGGAGGGTTTATGGAGGTTAGTGACAGAGTTTGGGAAGGTGTGTGAAAGAAGGAATTTGAAGACAAATGTGGGTAAAAGTAAGGTGATGAGATGTACAAGGGGAGAATGTGAAAGCAAATTGGAAGTGAGTATTAAGGGAGAGAGATTGGAGGAAATGGATAGCTTTAGACACTTGGGTGCGAATGTGGAGAGAAAGAGAGGAGTGGAGATGGAGGTAGAATGTAGATTGAGGGAAGCAAGTAAATGCCTTAGGGGATTAAAAAGTATAATGAGAAATAGACCTTTGGGAATGGATGCTAAGAGATTGTATAAAGGAATGATTGTGCCGGTAGCACTGTATGGGGCAGAAACATGGAACATAAGAGAGGAGGAGTTTGAATGTGTTTGAGATGAAATGCCTGAGAAGTATAGTTGGGGTTACTAGGTTAGGTAGAGTGAGAAATGAAGAGGTGAGAAGGAGAGCAGGGGTGGAAAAGGAGTTGGGAGATAGGGTTGATGAAAGAGTATTGGGATGGTTTGAACACATGGAAAGAATGAGTGAAGAAAGATTAGTAAATGAAGTGTGAAAGGTAGAGGTGGAAGGAGTGAACATGAGGGTGTGATCAAGGATGAGATGGATGGATGTGGTAAAAGGGGCATAAAGAAGGGAATGTCTGTTGAGGAAGGAAGGGATAAGACAAGATAGGGGTGAGTAGAAAATGGTTGTGTATAGATGATGCTGTGATGCATAGGAGGGAGTGGGTGGGGGATAGGGGGGATAAGGGAGTATGTGTGAGTGATATTTTGATGCAGCCTGAAGGGATTTCTCCCCGTCTTTTCTTTTTCTGCATGAGGGGACAGAGAGGAGGGGTTGCCAATTAAATGAAGTGGCCTTGCTGTGAATGTGCTGTGTCTTGCTACATTGCTTCTGACCCAGTGCAGTGGACAAGATGCAGGGATAACCTGTCATCCAGGAGGAGCTAAGAAAAGAGGGAGGGCGGGAGGAAGGGAGGTGGTGGTGAATTGGAATGGAGTATGTGTGGATGGAGTGGGTGGGAGTGGATTTTATGCATCTGTGTTTTGACTATCTCCCTTGTAAGGGGAAAAACCATTGCTATATGTATGTATGATTGAGATGAATTCATTTTACAAAGGATTACAAAGGCGGAGCATGCCGACAAGAGACCTTTTGTAGTATTGAATATATGGATATATTGACTATGTATTGATTATATTTGCTGCATTGCTTCTGACTTGGGTAGTAGATAGGGAACAGGGATGACCCTTTATCCCTAAGGAGCTAAGATAAAAGGGAAATTGGTGAAGGGAGAGAGTAGGATGGGTGGGGATAAGTGAATGACTTGGCTGGCTATCTCCCTTCTAAAAGGGAAGAAGCCTATTGGTATATTGATACATTTATCTATATACTCCTTATAACAGAAGTTGTCAGTCACGGCATACACCCACTCCCAATCTGGGTCATTAAATGTACATAGATACAGACAGTATGTGAAAAGGAAATACATTTACCTAGGGACCTCTTCCTCTTATAGGGGCTGGCCATGTAAAAGTATGCCCATTTTATATACCAATATAATCACATGGAAGGCAGAGGTGGAGGGAGTGAACTTGAGGGGGCAACTGAGGATGAGATGGATGGATGAGGTGAAAGGGGCATTGAGTAAGAGGGGAAAGTCTATTGAGCAAGGAAGTGAGAAGACAGGAGGTAGGAATAAGTGGAGAGTGTGTATAAATGATACTGTTATGCAAGGAAGGGAGGGGCAGGGGATGGCATGTAGGGGGTACTTAAATGGAATAATGTTTTGATGCAGCCCAAAGGGATTTCTTCCCATCTTCTCTTTTTCTGTATGAGAGGACAGAGAGGGGGAGTTCACCAATTAAGGAAACAGCCTTGCTGTGGATGTACTGTGTCTTGCTACATTGCTTCCAACCCAGGGCATTGGGTGGGATACAGGGATGACCCATCATCCATGAGGAGCTAAGATTAGAAGGGGGAGAGGATGGTGGAATGGGTGGGAGTGGATCTTTGCTTTTGACTTGGCTACCTCCTTTATAAGAGGTATATAGATAATCAATGTAACACCATCTTGGATGAAGGGTCATCCCTAGCTCCTGCCACACTGCTTATGTGAAGGGCAATGCAGCAAGGCACAGCTTTTCCACAGCAGGGCTTGACAGCTGCTGTTTAGTCTTGCTGCTCTATTTTATAGTTACCTCCTCCTCCTTCACTATCCTTTCACCCTATTACAATCTTTACATTCACTACCTTTTGCACTCTCTTTCCTGCTTCACAGACAGAAACTGGGAATTAAAGGAAGGCAGAAATGAGGAATTTAATTGTGTTTGAGATAAACTGTATAAGAAATATGATAGGATGTTACAAAGCTGGATAGAGTGAGAAATGAG
Organism: Oratosquilla oratoria; assembly: GCF_046742065.1. NCBI lineage: Eukaryota > Metazoa > Arthropoda > Malacostraca > Stomatopoda > Squillidae > Oratosquilla > Oratosquilla oratoria. The sequence goes on from NC_134798.1 coordinate 9,868,525, forward strand.
ATGATGAGGTGGGGTGTGAGGATGAAATGAGTGTTGGCAGATAGTTAATGCTTTAGGTACATGGAAAGAGTGATGAAGAAAGGCTAGCTAAAAGAATGTGGAAGGCAGAGATGGATAGAAAGAACTTGAGGGGAAGACTAAGAATGGGATGGATGGATGGGGTGAAGGGGCCCTTAGGTAAATGTGAAATGTCTGTTAAGGATGTCAGGTTGACTGATGTATGATGATACCTCACAATATTATTGCTGTTGTACTCATTCTTGTTCACTGTGAATGAATATAATGTCACAGAAAAAGTGGGTGCTGTTTTGGTATGTAATCTCATTTATGGCGTGATCTCAAAAATTAGGATTTTGCTTTGGTATGCGATCCTAACCTAACCAACCTAAACCTAAACCTAACCTAACCTAACCTTACCTACCTAACCTAACCTAACCTAACACAACATGCATTTCTTGCTTATTTGTTAGGTTAGGTTTAGGTTAGGTTACGTTACAGTAGGTTATTTTTTTTATTTATTTATTTATTTATTTATTTTTTATTTATTTCTACCTATTTTAAAGGAGTGATTGGAGTGAAGGAGTGATTGTGTCAACTGCACTGTATGGGGCAGAAACGTGGAACAAAAGAGAAGAAGAGAGAAGGAGTTTGAATGTGTTTGAGATGAGGTGTCTGAGAAGTATGATGGGGGTTACTAGGCTGGATAGAGTGAGAAATGAGGAGGTGAGGAGGAGAACAGGGTGGAAAGGGGGTTGGGAGATAGGGTTGATGAAAGAGTATTAGGATGGTTTGGACACATGGAAAGAATGAGTGAGGAAAGACTAGTAAAAGAGGTATGGAAGGCAGATGTGGAGGGAGTGAACATGAAGGGACGTCCCAGGATGAGGTGGATGGATGGGGTGAAGGGGGCTTTGGGGAAGAGAGGAATATCTGTTGAGGAAGGACGGGAGAGGACAGAAGACAGGGGTGAATACAGAATGGTTGTATATGGATGATGTTGTGATGCATGAGGTGGAATGGGTGGGGGGATGGGGGTGAGGTAGTGTGTGTGAGCAAATTTTGACACAGCCCGAAGGGATTTCTCCCCGTCTTCTCCTTTATGCATGGGGGGACGGAGAGGGGGGTCGCCGATTTAATGAAGCAGGCTTGCTGTGGATGTGCTGTGTCTTGCGACACTGGTTCTGACCCAGGGCAGTGGACAAGGTGCAGGGATGACCCATCATCCAGGAGGTGCAAAGATGAGAGGGAGGATGGAGGGGTGTGGAGTGTATTCAGGGATGGAATGGGTGGGAATGATTTTATGCCTTTTCCTTTTTGGCTACCTCCTTTGTAAAGGGGAAAAAGCCTTGGTATATGTATGTATGTGTGTACCTATTTTAAAAATATTGAGAGCGCATACCTAAGTAAAATCCTAATTTTTGAGATCAAGCCATAAATGAGATCACATACCAAAACATCAAAAAAGATATGATGAACATAGATTGCTACTATCAGGTGAGATCGCATACCAAAACAAAAGCAAGACTTTGAGATCGCATACCAAAACAGCACCGAAAAGTGATTAAGCCTGTTCACAGAATATGGGGGTCACTCAGCTACAGCTACAAAATAAATATAATCAGGAAGCTGATGCTGGCATCTTCATATAGCCCACTCATGGCTCATGATGCATACATGGGCGTCATCGTATTCAAGAGGTTAAATAAGGACATCACCTGCTCTAGATACTTTTTTAAGAAATTAATTGCATAAATACGTATACCATGGGCTTTTTTCCCTTTACAAGTGAAGCTAAAAATAGTAAATTATGCCTTATGTCACTTCACCAGTATGTTATGCATGCTTCAAATCATTTTCCACAAGTTTTTGCAAAATTGTTAAAAAATTAAATTTTTAGTGTACCAATGTCCTTAAGCAGGGAAGCAGAGATAAGTGTGAGTGGAGAATGGTTGTGAAGGGATGATAAGTTCACACTCTCCAAAGGGTGCTTGTCTTTTTTGTATTTCTCATGAGTGGAAGAGGGGGAGGGAGGTCAGCATATAAAGAAGCAGTGGAGGTAAGCCAGCTTTAGCTGTTTGGCCCTGTTCTGGAGGTGCTGTGTCTTGCTACAGTGCTTCTGCCCCAGGCAGTGGGCAGGGGACAGGGATAGCCCTTCCACAAGAAGCTAAGATGAAAAGGGTAACAAATGGGTGTGGGATGGGTAAGGGTGAGTGCATGTCTTAAGTGGCCACCTCCCTTACAAGGGGGAAATGGCATTTTGGTGTATGAATGCATGTTTATATATATATATGTATATAATCTTTTTCATATTTTTCTTCACAGGGGCATTATTAGGCAATGCACAGTGTGAAGGTGAAGAAGTGCAGCGGGTAAATGTCACCATGTGTGACAACAGTGGTACCAAAGACAGTGAACATTATGATTCCCTGTTGCAACTCCTCGATGGTGTCATTCTGTTATACCACATAGGTGCACATAAGCAACTGGGTAAAGTAGCTGCACAGAGAGACTCCATGAATGAGTACATTAGTCATGTTCAGGAAATTCATAAGAAACGTGACTATTGTAAGGAGAAGGTAATCTAATCAAATAGTGGAAAGCTCCTGGACTGGAACATATAATGCAATGATTCACAGTATCTTATTTTTGTTTGAATATTGATTACAAAGTGGTTAAATGGTACTTGGAATCAACTTCACTTTTATATTTATTGTATTCATTCTATAAAATTCATTCTATGAAATGCCACTTAACTGTTGGTAAGGTGTAAAAAATTTATATTGCAGGAGTTACAGGGGAATGTTATGGAAGAACTTAATAGTTCTGAAAAAGTGTTTTTAGCCAAACTTGAAGAACAGGCTCGACAGCAAGCCTGGGTGTTGGCTGCTGTGCACTCAAAGCAAAAACAAAAACAGCTTGTTTGGCTGTTAAGAGTTGTGCTCAATACATTAAAGGTAAATAAGATATTGAATTTTATACGTGCTGTGTATTAGTTTGTATTAAGTAGTTGCTAAATGTGAAGGAGGGTAGGGAGAGAAAGGTAGTTGCAGTGGGAAGTGATAAGAAAATGATTGATGAATGAGAAAAATGGAAGAGAAATAAGGAAAGATGAGGTGAAAGCAATTATTAAAATGATGAGAGCAGGTAAGGCACCTTGGGTTAGATAAATATTATGTGGAGTGTGTAAAAAAGGGAGGCAAAGTGATGGTGGACTGACTGGTGAGGTTTAATGTTTGTCTAAATGAGGGTAGAGTGCCAGAGGACTGGAGGAGTGCCTGTATAGTTCTGCTTTACAAGGGAAAAGGGGGAAAAGTGTAAATGTAGTAGTTTCAGAGGGATCAGTTTGCTGAGTGTAGTTGGGAAGGCTTATAGGAGGCTTTTGTTTGAGAGGATTAGGAGAGGAACAGAGGTAGTAATTGGTGAGGAACAGTGTGGGTTTAGGATAGGTAAGGGTTGCATGGATCAGATTTTTGTAGTAAGGCAGATATGTGAGAAAGCTTTAGGAAAATGTAAGGATGTTTTTTGGGCTTTTATGGATATGGAAAAGGCTTATGACAGGGTAGACAGGAAGGTACTGTGGGAGATATGTAGATATATGAGATAGGAGGAAAGCTGTTAAGAGTATTCAAGAGTTTTTGTGAGAGTAGTAGAGCTCATGTTAGAATTAGAAATGGAGAGAGTGAGTGGTTTGAGGTAAAGGTGGGACTTTGCCAGGGATATGTTATGTCATCTTGGCTGTTCAATTTATACACAGATGGAGTGGTGTGAGAGGTAAATGTGAGGGTTATGGGTTGGGGATTGGAGATGGTTAAGGAAAATGGAGAAAAGTGGGAGATAAGCCAGTTGTTTTTTGCTGATGACACTGTACATGCAGCAGGATCAGAGGAGGGATTAATGAAGTTAGTGATTGAGTTTTGGAAGTTGTGTGCAGAAGAAGGAAGTTGAAGATAAATGTGGGTAAAAGTAAGGTGATGAGATGTACAAGGGGAGAGGATGGCCGCAATTTGGAAGTGAGTATTAAGGGAGACAGACTGGAGGAAGTGGATAGTTTTAGATACTTGGGGCAAATGTGGCAGGAAAGGGAGAAGTATAGGTAGAATGTAGATTGAGAGAAGAAAGTAAATGCCTTGGGGGATTAAAAAGTGTAATGAGAAATAGACATTTGGGAATGGATGCTAAGAGGAGATTGTATGAAGGAATGATTGTACAGACAGCACTGTATGTGGCAGAAACATGAAACATAAGAGAGGAAGAGTTTAAATGTGTTTGAAATGAAAAGCCTGAGAAGAATAATAAGGTTTACTAGGTTGGATAGAGTGAGAAACAAGGAGGTAAGGAGGAGAGCGAGGGTGGAAAGGGAGTTGAGAAATAGGGTTGATTAAAGAGTATTAGGATGGTTTGGAAACATGGAAAGAATGAGTGAAGAAAGATTAGTAAAAGAGGTGTGGAAGGCAGAGGTAGAGGGAGTGAACATGAGGGGTTGACCAAGGATGAGATGGATGGATGGGGTAAAAGGGGTATTGGGAAAGAGGGGAATGTCTGTTGAGGAAGGAAGGGAGAAGACAAGATAGAGGTGAGTGGAGAAGGGTTGTGTATGGATGTAGCTGTGATGCATGGAAGGGAATGGGTGGAGGATAGGGGGTGAGAGAGTATGTGTGAATAATATTTTGATGCAGCCTGAAGGGATTTCTTCCTGTCTTTTCTTTTTCTGCATGAGGAGATAGAGAGGGGTGGTTGCAGATTCAATGAAGTGGCCTTGCTGTGAATGTGCTATGTCTTGCTGCATTGCTTCTGATCCAGGGCAGTGGGTGTGATGCAGGGATGACCTGTCATCCTGGAGGAGCCAAGAAAAGAGGAGGGAGGGGTGGTGAATGGGAGTGGAGTATGTGGGGATGAAATGGATGGGAATGGATTTATGCCTTTGACTTTTGCTACCTCCCTTGTAAAGTGGGAAATATCATTGGTAGTGTATGCATGTAAGTAGTTTGTATAATTAGTTTGTATAATTTAAATTAATTTAATCTAGAAATTATTACAGGACCAATGGCAGGTAACTGCTGCTTGTGTGGTCTAACAATATGACAGACCAAAAAAAAAAAAAAATAAAAAATAAATAAATAAATAAATAATAATAATAATAATAGTAATAATAATAATAATAAAAATAATCCATCAGGAGGTGTAGCCTTGAAGGGCTAACATTCAGTCTCCAGACTGCACCCAGGATCTTACTCTGTCAACTTCACCCATATTTGTTATTATTTAACATATGGAGAGCAGACAACCGATGATTGCTCCCCTCCTACCACTTTCGGCCTGCGACATAGAAACAATCCCACATTACAACACAGACAACAATCAAAACAGTTTTCCCAGAGAGATCTATGGGAGGGCCTGAGGACTGTTGCCAGCCAGTGTAGGGCTGTGGATTTTCTACTTTAGGCAACTAATGATTGATTAAAAAAGTGATTACTAGAAACTGTTGGGTGTACTCATGATGCTCAGTATAAATTTTTGTGTAGTTCAGTTTGTAAATTTGCAAGAAATAATTTTTTAATCTATATTTATTTTTCCAAAGGATGCTTCCAAGCAAGAAGGACTTTTTGCCTTTGTACCTGATTTTTATGTGGACAGCCTGACAGAAATGTGTACTGCCCTCCGCCTCTACTTCACCTATCCAACAGAGGATATCCCAGGTCAGTCATCTCATATGTTGCCCCCATGGAAAAATTTAATACAAATAAAGGACACACACATAAACCAGCTCCTCCAATGGTTTTCTGCCACTGAAAAGGGTATGTTAAACACCCCGATAGATAGAAAACTATCCAAAGGTTGGATGGCCTTACAAGTTGGTGGCCGTCCACAAATGGCATCCCAGCAGGGCTTGGAGATGGGAGTCTTGGAGGCTGAGGAACCAGTGCTGTACTTGTACTAAGACACCTCCCTAGGGCTAGTAACACACATTTTTATCCTTTATTCAGGCCAGGGTAGGCACCCCCTCCTGGCTTGAAGAGGCAAATGAGGAGAGTTGCCTAACTTGAATGTTTGAGTCAAGCATGCTCTGAGCCAGGTAGCTACTACCTGGGACAACACTGCACAATCTGTAGATGTCTTTCCTCACTACCGAGTTGTGGGTGTGTATACTTTCTCATGATTTCTGGGTGGGACTGACTGAGTACAAATATAAAGTGGGCCTGCAAGAAAGGATGTCAGAGAGAGTCATCTCCCTGCTGCCCATCTTCAAATCCAACAAACCCATCAACTTCTTCACTCCCATTTAGAGTTGCACCTGTGAAGGGCTGAGGCTTGGTCTTTGGTCTGGACTCAAAGTCTCTTTGTAATAACTTAGTCCGTATTTCCTCCACCTTTAAATGGAGAGCTGAGAATAGTAAGTGCTCCCCTCCTTTTACTACTTTAAGCCAGTAATGTAAAAAAAAAAAAAAAAAATCCCACATTGATTCAGTGTAGACATCAGTCCAAGTGGTCCCCTGGGGGGGCCCAGGGACTATTGCTAACTGCTGTGAAACTGCAGGTTTCCAGTTAGCAAAACTTAGACAACAATTAATTGATGCCCGTGACAATTGGGTTAAATTAGCATTTCTCAGATAAGGGTATCCCAGAACCCTTGAAGTTCATATGAGAAGGGTTGGTGTTCCATGAGAAATAGTGATATGTAAGGTAATTATAGGAAAATTAATTTTTTGATGATACTTATGCAAGAAAGGGAGGGGCAGGGGATGGGGGTAAGGGGGTGCTAATGTGTGAATGATTTGGATGCAGCCTGAAGGATTTCTCCTCCTCTTCTCTTGTTCTGCATGAGGGGACAGAGAGGGGGGGGGTTACCAATTAAGTGAAGTGGCCTTGCTGTGGATTTACTGTATTACTACATTGTTTCTGAGCCAGGGCAGTTGTTGTTGTTGTTGTTGTCATTCCCTAGACTGTCTGTCCGAGCAGTCCCGTCTCCCCAAGGAATGCCACAGCTGAAACTGGGTTTTCCCACAAATCCTTAAAGAGTGCATGTTGTGTTGTTTGTGTGCATGATTGTGTATAATGCAGTCTTCCATTATGTGTTGAATGGTATGGGGTTAAGTGTTACATCCTGGGCAGCTGTTCACAATGCAGTCATCCAGCCTCTTCTGGTAGCTTAGAAGTGCTGGGTGGTGGCCGCACTGCAGTCTGGCCAGGTGGACTCTGTCCTTTCGTGGGAGAGAGGATTCAGAAGGGTGGATGCAGTTGGGGGTGGGGGTGGGATACAGGAATGATCCGTCATCCATGATGAGCTGAGAGGGAGGGGAGTGGTGAATATGAATGCAATGGGTCAAAGCGGGTATATGCCTTTAACTTGGCCACCTCTCTTAGAAGGGGGAAAAAGCTTTTGCTGTATAGATAGATTCAATTTGTGTTAAGTTCTTTAGTCATAATTTTTGTGTCAATATTCAGTTTGAGAAATACCTTAATTTTTTCTTAAACCAATGATCAGGAAAATGTGTTTGGCTTAAAAGATTTAAATTTATGAAAGAGGAATAAAGGTTAATAATGATATTTGATTATTTTTATGTAGGGATTTACAGAGACGTGAAAATTACCAATTGGGCTCTGTAAGGAGGAAAAGGTTTAGTATTGCTGGGTTAAAGATATATACCTTACACCTAGTCTCCCTTTGTTGGGCTTCCTGGTGGATGTTGCATGGAAGAGCAAATCTTTAATGTTTATATACATGGTAAAGAAAAATAAGGGGACAGAGAGGGGAAAGTTGCCAATTAAGTGAATCAGTCTTGTTATGGATGTGCAGTCTTCTTGCTGTATTGCTTTTAACCCACGGCAGTGGGTTGGATGCAAGGATGACCCGTCATCCATGAGGAGTTAAGATGAGGGGGAGGGAAGGGTGGTGGGTGGAAGTGGAATGAGTGGGAATGAAATTGGTGGGAGTGGGTAAATACCTTTTGACTTTGGCTACTTCCTTGGTAAGGGGGAAAAAGCCCTTAGTATATAGATAGATTGCATGGTAGTCACAAAGTGTGCAAGGATGGTGTGTGGAACAAGAAGGTCAGGAGGAAATAGAAGGAAGGGTAGTGAATGGTGGGATGAGGAAATGAAGAAGGTTGTAGAAGAGAAGAAGCGAGCTTTCACAGATTGGTTACAAAGTAGGACGAGGGAGTCATATGAGACGTACAGGGAAAAGAAAAGAGAAGTAAAGAAAAAAGGTAAAGGAGGCAAAGAGGAGAGCAGATGTAAAATGGGGTAAGAGTATGACAGAAAATTTTGAAAGTAATAAAAAGATGTTTTGGAAAGAAATTAAGAGAGGAAGAGGAGGCGAATCAAGTAGAGAAGAAAAGGTAAAAGGTGCAGATGGAGAGATGATAATGGAGGAGAAGGCAGTAAGGGGAAGATGGGCAGAATATTTTAGGGAGTTGCTTAATGTGAAGGAGGATAGGGAGGGAAAGATAGCTGCAGTGGGAAATGCTAAGAAAATGAGAGTGATGAGTGAGGAAAATGGAGGAGAAATAAGGAAGGATGAAGTGAAGGCAGCAGTTAAGATGATGAAAGCAGGTAAGGCACCTGGTCTGGATGGATGCCATGCAGAATGTCTTAAAGGGGGAGGTGTAGTGATGGTGGACTGGTTGGTGAGGTTATTTAATGTTTGCTGGAGAGAAGGTAGAGTGCCAGAGGACTGGAGGAGTGCGTGTATAGTTCCACTTTACAAGGGAAAAGGGGACAAGTGTGAATGTAGTAGTTTCAGAGGGATTAGCTTGTTAAGTGTAGTTGGGAAGGCTTATGGGAGGATCTTGATTGAGAGGATTAGGAGAGGAACAGAGGGAGTAATTGGTGAGGAACAGTGTGGGTTTAGGACAGGTAGAGGTTGTGTAGATCAGATTTTTGTGGTAAGACAGATATGTGAGAAAGCTATAGGAAAGGGGAAGGATGTTTTCTGGGCCTTTATGGATCTGAAAAAGGCTTACGACAGGGTAGACAGAAAGGCACTGTAGGAGGTTATGCGGATATACGGGATAGGAGGAAAGCTTCTAGGGGCTGTCAGGAGTTTTTATGAGAGTAGTAGAGCTTGTGTCAGGATTAGAAATGGAGAGAGTGAGTGGTTTGAGGTAAAGGTGGGACTTCGTCAGGGATGCGTTATGTCACCCTGGCTGTTCAACTTATACATGGATGGGGTAGTGCGAGAGGTGAATGCAAGGGTAGTGGGTCAGGGATTGGAGATGGTTAAGGAAAATGGAGAAAAGTGGGAGGTGAGCCAGCTGTTGTTTGCTGACGACACTGCGCTTGTGGCAGGATCGGAGGAGGGATTGAGGAAGCTGGTGACAGAGTTTGGGAGAGTGTGTGATAGAAGAAAGCTGAAGATAAATGTGGGTAAAAGTAAGGTGATGAGATGTACAAGAGGTGAAAGTGGCAGTAATCTGGAAGTGAGCATTAAGGGAGAGCAACTGGAGGAAGTGGATAGTTTTAGATATTTGGGTGCAAATGTGGCAGGAAAGGGTGGAGTGAAGGTGGAGGTAGAATGTAGATTGAGAGAAGCGAGTAAATGCCTTGGTGGTTTAAAAAGTGTAATGAGGAATAGGAATCTGGGAATGGATGCTTAGAGGAGACTGTATGAAGGAGTGATTGTGCCAACAGCACTGTATGGAGCAGAAACATGGAACATGAGAGAGGAAGAGAGAAGGAACTTGAATGTGTTTAAGATGAAGTGTCTGAGAAGTATGATGGGGGTTACTAGGCTAGATAGAGTGAGAAATGAGGAAGTGAGGAGGAGAACAGGGGTGGAAAGGGAGCTGGGAGATAGGGTTGATGAAAGAATATTAGGATGGTTTGGACACATGGAAAGAATGAGTGAAGAAAGACTAGTAAAGGAGGTATGGAAGGCAGATGTGGAGGGAGTGAACATGAGGGGACGTCCTAGGATGAGATGGATGGATGGGGTGAAGGGGGCTTTGGGGAAGAGGGGAATGTCTGTTGAGGAAGGACGGGAGAGGACAGAAGACAGGGGTGAATGGAGAATGGTTGTATATGGAAAATGTTGTGATGCATGAGGTGGATTGGACAGGGGAATGGGGGTGAGGTAGTGTGTGTGAGCAAAAATTTTTGACGCAGCCCGAAGGGATTTCTCCCCGTCCTCTCCTTTATATGGGGGGACGGAGAGGGGGGGTCGCCAATTTAATGAAGCGGCCTTGCTGTGGATGTGCTGTGTCCTGCGACACTGCTTCTGACCCAGGGCAGTGGACAGGGTGCAGGGATGACCCGTCATCAAGGAGGTGCTAAGATGGGAGGGAGGGTGGAGGGGTGTGGAGTGTTTTCGGGGATGAAATTGGTGGGAATGTTTTTGTGCCTTGTCCTTTTTGGCTACCCCCCTGGTAAGGGGGAAAAAAGCCTTGGTATATGTATGTATGTATGCATGGTAAAGAGGTATGGTGTATCTGTTGGGGGTTGGAATATAAAATAGATTTCAGTCTGTTTTGCACCAGTGAGAAATTCAAACAAATTTTTATGTTATGGAACAAATCACTCATTACAGCAGGGTTTGATTATGTAAGTTTTTATATCTTTACACAGGATATACAGAGTTGCTGATTGAAGTTGGTGAGTTCCTGGCCTTAAACTTCTGTGATTCTCGCATAGTGAATGCAGACAGTAAAGATGCACTTATTCAAGCCTTAGCTGGCTTTGTCTGCCACCAGAGTTCTTTGAAGGCCCTTGAAAGTATGCCTGAAGAAAGGTTAGTTCCTTAGTTATCTTAATAGTCTTAATAGTCTTAAATGGTAATAACTCTTGCTTTAGGTTCCTATCAATATACCAAAGGCTTCTTCCCTCTTTTAAGGGAGGTAGCCAGCCAAGGTATGCTCTCATCCCTTGCCCATCCCACTTCCATCTGTCAGCCATTCCCTTTTATCTTGGCTTCTTGTGGATGAAGGTTTAAGATGAAAGGGAAACAAATGGGAGTGGGATGGGCGTATGCCTTGCCTGACTACATCCCTTATACAGGGAAATTTGGTATATGGATAGATGGGTTCTGTTGACTATAAACCCAAAGTCATCCCCCAAGACTCTCTTGCAGAAGACCTGTAGGCAACAGATAACAAGCCATGGCCACCAGTTGGGACCACAAGACACTCATTGAAGTGATTTTGTGTTATATGAATAGGATAAGAGTAGGATAGTGTTGATCAAGAAGGGAGTCCGGTGGTCAGTCTTTTTTCTCACAAACATACCACCAATATCTTCATGTTTGCTCTCATCTTGTTTGCTTTCATTCATACCACTTGCAAATTGTAAAAGATTTTTACCATTTTCAATAACAGCAAAATCACAATGGTGAAGAACTTGCTTCGACCATATGATAATCGTGCTTGGGCACAGAACAATTGGATTCTTGTTCGTTTCTGGAAAGGCTGTGGATTTGGCTTCCGATACACCAAAAGTCCACACTTTACAAATAAACTACGGCCAAAGCCTTTCATGCCAGACAGCACAAATTTCCAGGCAACAGGTAGGTGGTTTTACTCTTATGTATCATAATGACAGAGTTGGCTTGTACTCAATCTTGTGTAACCTCTTTCAGGTATAAGAATTGATAATGTCCTATATAGATTCTTCAAAGTTATGTCTTTGAACTTTGAATTTTAAAGATGAATGGGATCAGCTAAGTGTCTTTTGTCTTGGCTACCTCCTGAATAAGGGGAAAAAGCCCATGGTATGAGGGGTGTTCTCTCAAGAACATATGTTTTTGATGTAATCCTCTAGGGACAAATAAGGTGCATAATGTACAGATTTACCATAGATTTGGGTTGTTAGAATTGTTACCATCCAGAACTAAGAAGAAACTTAAGAGGCAGCCTGTTCATTTCTTCTACCTTCCACACATCAATTATTTTGTTCATAAATACTAGACTGCTTCTGACCCAGGGCAGTGGACAGGGTGCAGGGATGACCCGTCATCTAGGAGGTGCTAAGGAGGGGTGTGGAGTGTTTTCGGGGATGAAATGGGTGGGAATGTTTTTGTGCCTTGTCCTTTTTGGCTAACCCCCTGGTAAGGGGGAAAAAAGCCTTGGTATCTACTAACTAATAAAAAATTAATTTCAAAATGTGATCGACCACCGGCAGTACATGGTAATTCTGTGACACTTTTTAAAAATGTTACATGCCATGGACTCCTAGACCTTCGAAGACTCCTAGACCTTCGAGAACTCCTAGACCTTCGAGAACTCCTAGACCTTCGAGGACTCCTAGACCTTCGAGGACCCCTAGACCTTCGAGGATTCCTAGACCTTCGAGGACTCCTAGACCTTCGAGGATTCCTAGACCTTCGAGGACTCCTAGACCTTCGAGAACTCCTAGACCTTCGAGGACTCCTAGACCTTCGAGGACTCCTAGACCTTCGAGGACTCCTAGACCTTCGAGGACCCCTAGACCTTCGAGGACTCCTAGACCTTCGAGGACTCCTAGACCTTCGAGGATTCCTAGACCTTCGAGGACCCCTAGACCTTCGAGGACCCCTAGACCTTCGAGGACCCCTAGACCTTCGAGGACCCCTAGACCTTCGAGGAATCCTTGACCTTCGAGGACCCCTAGACCTTCAAGGACTCCTAGACCTTCGAGGATCCCTAGACCTTCGAGGACCCGTAGACCTTCGAGGACCCCTAGACCTTCGATGACCCCTAGACCTTCTGATTAAATACATTCATACATATATACATACATACATATATACATACATATACCAAGGCTTTTTCCCCCTTACAAGGGAGGTAGCCAAAAAGGAAAAGGCATAAAATCATTCCCACCCATTCCATCCCTGAATACACTCCACACCCCTCCACCCTCCCTCTTATCTTAGCACCTCCTGGATGACGGGTCATCCCTGCACCTTGTCCACTGCCCTGGGTCAGAAGCAGTGTCGCAAGACATAGCACATCCACAGCAAGGCCGCTTCATTAAATCGGCGACCCCCCCTCTCCCTCCCCCTATGCATAAAAGGAGAAGACGGGGAGAAATCCCTTCGGGCTGCATCAAATTTTGCTCACACATACTACTTCACTCACCACCCATTCCACCTCATGCATCACAACATCATCCATATACAACCATTTTCTATTCACCCGTCTTCTGTCCTCTCCCGTCCTTCCTCAACAGACATTCCCCTCTTCCCCAAAGTCCCCTTCACCCCATCCATCCACCTCATCCTAGGACCTCCCCTCATGTTCACTCCCTCCACATCTGCCTTCCATACCTCTTTTACTAGTCTTTCCTCACTCATTCTTTCTATGTGTCCAAACCATCCTAATACTCTTTCATCAACCCTATCTCCCAACTCCCTTTCCACCCCCGTTCTTCTCCTCACCTCCTCATTCCTCATTCTATCTAGCCTAGTAACCCCCATCATACTTCTCAGACACCTCATCTCAAACACATTCAAACTCCTTCTCTCTTCCTCACTTATGTTCCATGTTTCTGCTCCATACAGTGCTGTTGGTACAATCGCTCCTTCATACAGTCTCCTCTTAGCCTCCATTCCCAAATGTCTATTCCTCATTACACTCTTCAATCCACCAAGGCATTTACTCGCTTCTCTCAATCTACATTCTACCTCCACCTTCACTCCACCTTTTCCTGCCACATTTGCACCCAAGTATCTAAAACTATCCACTTCCTCCAGTCGCTCTCCCTTAATGCTCACTTCCAGTCTACTGCCACTTTCACCCCTTGTATATCTCATCACCTTACTTTTACCCACATTTATCTTTAGCTTTCTTCTATCACATACTCTCCCAAACTCTGTCACCAACTTCCTCCATCCTTCTTCTGATCCTGCCACAAGCGCAGTGTCGTCAGCAAACAACAGCTAGCTCACCTCCCACTTTTCTCCATTTTCTTTAACCATCTCCAATCCCTGACCCACTACCCTTGCATTTACCTCTCGCACTACCCCATCCATGTATAAGTTGAACAGCCAGGGTGACATAACGCATCCTTGACGAAGTCCCACCTTTACCTCGTACCACTCACTCTCTCCATTTCTAATCCTGACATAAGCTCTACTACTCTCATAAAAACTCTTGACAGCTCCTAGAAGCTTTCCTCCTATCCTATATATCTGCATAACCTCCCACAGTGCCTTTCTGTCTACCCTATCGTAAGCCTTTTCCAGATCCATAAAAGCCCAAAAAACATCCTTCCCCTTTCCTATAGCTTTCTCATATATCTGTCTTATCACAAAGATCTGATCTACACAACCTCTATCCGTCCTAAATCCACACTGTTCCTCTCCAATTACTCCCTCAGTTCCTCTCCTAATCCTCTTAATCAAGATCCTCCCATAAGCCTTCCCAACTACACTTAACAAGCTAATCCCTCTGAAACTACTACATTCACACTTGTCCCCTTTTCCCTTGTAAAGTGGAAGTATGCAGGCACTCCTCCAGTCCTCTGGCACTCTACCCTCTCTCCAGCAAACATTAAATAACCTCACCAGCCAGTCCACCATCACTGTACCTCCCTTTTTCAGACATTCTGCATGGCATCCATCCAGACCAGGTGCCTTACCTGCTTTCATCATCTTAACACCTGCCTTCACTTCATCCTTCCTTATTTCTCCTCCGTTTTCCCCACTCATCACTCTCATTTTCTTATCATTTCCCACTGCAACTATCTTTCCCTCCCTATCCTCCTTCACATTTAGCGACTCCCTAAAATATTCTGCCCATCTTCCCCTTACTGCCTTCTCTTCCATTATCATCTCTCCATCTGCACCTTTTACCTTTTCTTCTCTACTTGATTCGCCTCCTCTTCCTCTCTTAATTTCTTTCCAAAACATCTTTTTATTCCTTTCAAAATTTTCTGTCATACTCTTACCCCACTTCACATCTGCTCTCCTCTCCTCTTTGCCTCCTTTACCTTTTTCTTTACTTCTCTTTTCTTTTCCCTGTACGTCTCATATGACTCCCTCGTCCTACTTTGTAACCAATCTGTGAAAGCTCGCTTCTTCTCTTCTACAACCTTCTTCATTTCCTCATCCCACCATTCACTACCCTTCCTTTTATTTCCTCCTGTCCTTCTTGTTCCACAAACCATCCTTGCACACTTTGTGACTCCCTCCTTGAACCATCCCCATTCCTCCTCCACACCCAGCTCTACTCTATCCTTCACTCCCTCCCACTCCTCCTTCAGCTTCTTCTTGTACTCCCTCTCCTTTTCCTTTTCATTTAGAGTTCACTCTAAGCACCTCCCTACCTTTTGTCCCTTTCCTCTTCCTCCATCTGTCCTCCACTCTCAACTTACCTTCCACCAGAAAATGATCTGATATTCCCCCACCCTCTCCCCTTAGCACATGTACATCCCTAACTCTTCCTATCATAGTCCTATTTACCACTACATAATCCATCAACGCTGTATCTACCACCCTTCCATCCACCACCCTCTCCCATGTGTACTTATGCTTGACTTTCTTCCAAAACACTGTATTTGCTATCATCAACTCTCTTTCTAGACACATTTCCACCATCAACTCTCCACTATGATTCTTTCCTGGAACTCCATATTTCCCAACCACTCCATCAGTTGGACCATTAAGGTCTCCCAGTACTATTACATTGACATTCCTCCCTAAATCCTCTATGCACTCATTTAAATCTATCCAAAAGGCCTCCCTTTCTTCTACACTCTTCTCACTGCCAGGCCCATATGCACTTACAAAGACCCACATCTCCTTTCCCAGTTTCACCTTCATCCACATTATCCTTGAGGAAACCTCCTTCCACTCCACTACACATTTACCTATCTCTTCACTTACTAGAATAGCCACCCCTTCCCTCCCTCGCCCTCTCTTCACTCCTGATAACCTCCCACTTACACTCCCAAACTTACACTCACCCTTCCCTTTCAACTTAGTTTCACTCAAAGCCAACACATCCATCTTTCATCTCACGAACATACTACCTATCTCTTCCCTTTTACTCCCATCTGTACCACATCCACGCACATTAAAAGACCCAAACCTTAGGGTGCTGGTCGGAAAACTCCCAGACCCTCTTATGCCTTTACTTTTTCGTTTAGGAATGTCCCCTATGGGGCTACAAGGAGAAGGATGCCTAGTCCCACTCCCCGTCCCTTTCTTCTTGCCTCTTATGATCCAAGTGGAAATACTTGGTGGCAGTATTCTTTTCCCCCACCACAGGGAATTCCCCCACAGCAGAAAATGAATACTCAGAGAAATGGTACAGGACAGCAGCAAGGGGTTGGGGGACAGAATAACAGAGGGACAGTCGTAGTATGAAAGTGTCATTATTTCTCTATGAAGAGTTTTCCTCTATCATAGACAAAATGATGTGTGGCTCTGGTCCATAGGGGTGCCCCATATAGACCCTAAAGTATCAACTGCATGCTACTTTGCCACAATAACAAACAGCCAATACCCCAGACGGGGTACATACATAAATACATACATATAACAAAGACTTTCTTCCCCTGTACACAGGAGGTAGCCAAAAAATAAATATATATATATATATATATATATATATATATATCAAGCTGAATTCATATACTACCAATATTAACATTATATAGTAAGAAAAAAAAAAAATCAACTAACAGGATCTGTATGGCTAAGTCATGATTATGAGCCCAGGAATCATAAAACCTATTTCTTTTTCCACCATGAAGAAAGATTAGTAAAAGAGGTATGGAAGGCAGAGGTGGAAGGGGATGGGGATGACCAACGATGGGGATGACCAACGATGAGATGGATGGGTGGGGGTAAAAGGGGCATTGGGAAAGAGGGGAATGTCTGTTGAGGAAGGGAGAAGACAGAAGATAGGGGTGAATGGAGAATGGTTGTGTATGGATGATGCTGTGTTGCATGGAAAGGAATGGGTGGGGGATGGGGGTGAGGGAGCATGTGTGAATGATATTTTGACACAGTCCGAAGGGATTTCTCCCAGTCTTCTATTTTTCTGCATGAGGGGATGGAGAGGGGGGTCGCCAGTTAAATGAAGCGGCCTTGCCATGAATATACTGCATATTACTACATTGCTGACCCAGGGCAGTGGGCAAGATGCAGGGATGACCCGTCATCCAGGAGAAGTCAAGATAAGAGGGAGGGAAGGGGATGAATGGGAGTGGAGTATGTGTGGATGGAATGGGTGGGAGTGGATTTTATGCCTTTGTTTTTTGGGTACCTCCCTTGTAAGGGGAAAAATCCATTGATATATGTATTTAATTGGTCATTAATTCATTTTCATAATATATTAACAAAATAGTGTAAACATGGCATTGGGGAAATCCATCATCCATTCATATACCAAGGGCTTTTTCCCCATTACCAGGGAGGTAACCAAAATCAAAAGGTATACACCCACCCCCACCCCCACCCATTTCATCCCCACCCATTCCACTTCCATCCACCACCCTTTCCTCCTGCTCATCTTAGCTTCTTATGGATGACAGTTCATCTCTATCCTGCCTTCTGCCCTGAGTCAAAAGCAATGCAACAAGACACAGCACATCCACAGCAAGGCCGCTTCACTTAACCAGTGAACCTCCCCCCTCTCTGTCTTCTCATGCAGAAAAATAGGGGGATATGATGAGTTATGATGTTTACTACCTAGTGCTAAGGTGGAATACTTCCAGTTCAGTATCATCGTATGACACACAGGGCGTATTTTTTAGATATTTCTTAGGGAACAAAATTGTGCATTATACCCCAAAAAATACTGTAGTTGTTGTGAAAACACTTGTCAGTTGCAGCTTTGTTTAAATATCAGCACAGGGACCAATGATAGGTCCTGCATGTGGTGGTTCTGCAAGATAGACAGCAAAGTTGCCAAGATCTTTATCAGAAAACTGACAACCAACAACTACTGTCCTCTCGCTACCACTTTGAGCTGGGGGCAACAGATTGATTGATTTATTGTTTTCATATTATGTCATTCCACAATGTACTTAAATAAAATTCTTTGTCTGCAGCACCAACACCATCTGAAGTGTTCCAACAGTTGGTGGTTAAAGTTCTGGAGGAATCAGAAGATGTGGCCACACCTTTCCTCAATTCACTTCTCAATCAACTAAACTGGGCATTTTCAGAATTTATTGGCATGTTGCAGGAGGTAAGGAATTTAGAGTGTCATGTTTGATAAATTTGAGTTTGAAATTCTTATACTGTACTACAAAAATGTACACACACGCACACACACAATAGTATGTGCAAACCCCATACAAGAATTTAAGAACAAACTAGATGTTGCAAGATACAAAGACAGGTCACTATGAGCATAGCTCCCCTTTCTGTATAATACAACTAGGTAAATACACATTTGTTGTTCGTCATAGTGACAACACGCATGAATTGGAGCTCCTGAAATACTTTAAAAACAAAACATCTTAACAGTGATACAATTACAGAATACCTAGGGTGTGATATATAGGAAGGGGAGTGCTCGTGGATACCCCAAATGAATTTACAATGTAAGTAGTGCGTAATTGAAGTAAAATGGAAGAAAACAATGACGGACTAGAGAAACCCCAAGATGGCCATCCATTGCATTACAGTACAAACATGTACCCAGAGCCATCTACCAGCACAAGGGCGAAGCAAAATGTAAACATAGGTTTCAGATCACCGAGAGGCATGAAAAGGTTTCTATTTAATAATAGCAATGAGGGTCATTTCTCTGTATTTAGTGAGTATGAAAGAAGACTCTTTGGTAGATTTATGGATATAGAGAGGGACATGAGAAATATGAAAGAATCATGGAAGCAGGAAGCTATTGATCTATGGAAGGCAAATAGACCTAAACAAGGAAGTGAGTGACTTAAAAAAGTGAACATGGAAATAAAAGAAGAGACAAGTGCACAAAAAAAAGAACTGGCTGAGTTAAAATGTAAAAATGAGAGGTTGAAAAATAATGAAAACACAACAAGACCATATGGAAAGAGGATAAACAAATAAAAGCAATGATCATGAAAATGGGGAAAAAGCATAGAAGACAATTTGCAACAGCTAAGGAATGATTAGAAAAAAGACAAAGAAGATAAGATAATTTTTAAGGAAATAGTTCATCAGCAAATGCAGGAGAAGGTGAAGATGCTGTCATTAAGGTAATTAAAGAAAAAGAAAATCGAGGAAGAGATACAATAGACAAAAATAAGTGTAGTGATATATGGCCTAAAGGAAAAACATAACCCAAATTGGTTCCTGAGAGACAAGATAAAGAACAGGAAAAAAGGAAATAGAGGAAGTGCACAGAATGGGTAAATATGCAGAAGGAAAAGGAAAAAGTTGACCACTAAAGATCAAATTAAGGTCACAATGGCAGCAGAAGAAATCTTAGCAAAAACAGTAAAATTAGCAAGAAATGAACACTATAAAAATATATGGATAAAAAGAGACACGAATGATGAGGAAAGAAAAAAGCAAGAAAAGAATAGAGACCGAGACAGTGCATTTCTAATGGAGAGTGTTAGATATGAGACTGAAAAAATTATATATTCAAGAAAGAAAAAAAAAAAAAAAAGCTCAGAATGAGATGGAGGGAATAGAAAATTAAAATTAGCTTATACCAACATAGATGTATTAATCTCAGGATTAAAAGAACTAAATGATTACCTGTCAGAAGCAAAACCAGATGTAATGGGAATTGTGGAGACAAAATTAAGGGGTCCACTAGTACCAGTGTTGGTCATGGATTATAATCACTGGCTTAGAAATAGGGAGGAGAAACAAAGTGGAGGAGTCCTGTTCCTGGTTAAGAAAAACTTGAATGTGATGAAAGTTACACATGGAGAGAACAGGGTAGAGATGATCTCAATGAAAGTTGAAGATAGCAACATGAAAAGCAGAAAGTTTGCAATGATTTATGTGCTCCCAAAAATGAAGTCTTGGAGAAAGATTATTCCAAAATACTAGAGGATACAAGAACTTTGTTAAATGAGATGCTAAAGGATGGAAATAAAGCGGTACTTAAGGGAGACTTTAATTGCAAAGAAATATGTTGGGAAGAGATGACATTGAAAGATGGAGAGGATCAATGGGGAAATGTATTACTCGACATGACTATAGAATATACAATGACAGAAATGGTAAGAGAAAACACTAGATTTAGAAATAATGAAAAACCATCAAGACTGGATTTATTATTTATGTCAGAACCTCAAATAGTAGACAAAATTGAATACAAGACACCAGTTGTGAAGAGTGGCCTCATACTACTTGAATCAGAACTAAGGGAGGAAATATAAAGAGAAATGAGAAACACAGAAAAGGAAGACTGATGTATAGTAAAACGGCCTTTGAGAAACTTAGGAAATTCTTTCTTAAAGTGAACTGGGAAAAATTCTACAAGAAGTAACACAAATGGAAGAAAAATGGATGATTCTTATGAAAATCTACAAAGAAGGAGTGGATAAATATGTCCCAAAGCAAAAACAGGAAAAGGTGTATATTAAGTGCTGGTTTGATAGAAGGTGGAGTGAAGCAAAAGACAGAAGAGATAAAGCTCGAGAAAATACTAGTTACACTGCGATAAGACCAAAATTGGAGTACGCTGCAACACTATGGACACCCAGTACTAACAAAAAGAATATAAAGAAATTAGAAAGAATACAAAGAGCAATGACAAAGATGGCATCAACACTCTCCAAATTGACATATGAACAAAGACTGTCCAAATTGGAACTACCAACTCTGGAACAAGAAGAGAAAAAGGAGATCTACAGACTATTTATTGAGTCATGAAAGGAAAGGAAATTGTAGATAGAGACGATTTATTAAAGTGGGACAACAGAAAAACAAAAGGACATAAAAAGAAACTCCAAAAGGATAATTATAGAAGAGATCTAAAAAAGAATAGCTTCCCACACAGAGTGGTGGATACCTGGAATAAATTAGAAAAGGGAACAGTGTGTGCAAACACTATTCAAGAATTTAAGAACAAACTTGATGCTGAAAGATACAAAGATGAGCATAGTTCCCTTCCCATATAATACAACTAGGTAAAACGGAGGAAGACTGCAACTCATTACAACAAGACTTGGACAAGATCTGGAAATGGACTCAAAAATAGGAAGCAAAATTCAATATTAAGAAATGTAGTATAATGGAATTTGGAAAAAAGTAAAAACAGAATATCGAAAGATTACAAAATTTGTGAAGAGGAGGTTAAAAAAGTAAACTCGGAGAAAGATTTTGGAGTGATAATCAAGGAAGGACATGACACTGGATAAGCATATTGATAAAATAGTCGGAGAAACCTACAATTTATTGAGGTAAATAAATGTGGCATTTGTTTTTTGGACAAGGAAATGATAAAAAAATTCTAACCACTAATAAGACCAAAACTTGAGTACGCAGCAACACTATGGACACCCAGTACCAAAAAGAATCTAGAAAAATTAGAGAGAATACAAAGAGCAACACCAAAACTATCACCAACTCTTTCCGAAATGACATATGAGCAAAGACTGTCCAAATTAGAATTACCAACTCTGGAACAAAGAAGGGAAAGAGGAGACTATAGAATAATGAAAGGAATGGAAATCTTAGATAAGAATGACTTTTTATTGAAATGGGACAAACAATGGGAAAACGAGAGGACACGAAGAGAAACTAAAAAAAGATCATCACAGAAAAGATCTGAAGAAAAAAACAGTTTCCCATACAGAGTGATAGATACTTGGAACAAATTAGACAAAGAAACAGTGTGTGTAAACACTATTCAAGATTTTAACCCCTTCAATACGGGCCAAAATCTTGCGGGCAGCATTAGCTGCCAGATGTGTGATGCTGCGTCATAATACTCGCATTATAAAAAACAAAGTTACCGCTGTATTGCTCGTTCTCTTTCACCCTTGAATTTTGATAACCATAGAAAATATGATGAAGCGAGTTTACAGAGTATGGGGGTCATGCAGGTACAACTACAATATATATAATCAAGACGCCGACATCGGCATCCTTGTGTACCCACTTGCTCCTCATGACGCCTACGTAGGCGTCATCGTATCGAAGGGGTTAAGAAAAAACTTGATGCTGAGAGATACAAAGACGGGTCACCACGAGCATAGCTCCCTTCCCGTATAATACAACTAGGTAAATACACACATTCTCTCTATCTCTCTCTCTCTGTCTCTCATTCTTTCTCTCTGGAGAAAATCTCAACTCTGCTAATAAGATTACCTCACATTTTTCCTTCTTTATCTCCCTCTCCCCTTCCTATCCCTCCCTTTTGCCCAATTGACCACTAACCAACCATATTACTTTTGTCAGTCTTATAAATCCTTCACAATGATTATTCCAAGGACAGAAGGTGATGTTTTTCCTGTATAATTTTAAAGGTCTTATATATTAAGTAACTAGAGGTTAAAAAATAGAGATGAAATAGTGGAGATAGCTGTAGGCTGTATGTGTCTTCATATACTATTAATTTTAATTCATCCCCAACAGATACAGAATGCTTCCAACCGTCCAGAAAGAGTATTTATCGATTCCCGCCAGTTGCGTATATGTGCCACTTGCTTTGACCTTGCCTTAGCACTATTACGAGTTATAGAGATGATTGTCAACTTGGCTCCACAGCTGTTTGTTGATCGCTCCCGGCCAAACTCAGAAATACTACTGTCAAGGTTGTGCAAAGTAAGTTCATCTCTGTATGTATGGAATTTGTAACTTTTGAACTTTTAAGGTATCTTGAGATATGTCTTTCTTATTTGCATTGTTCAAGTAAACTTTTACATCCCTGGGACCCCCACAATATAACAGGGAGGAGGGATGATCCTTCATCCATGATGTACTGAAATTGAAGGGATATTAATTGGGTTTTAGTGTGTGTGAGATGGGTGTCTGCTTTGATTTGGCCACCCACCTTGTTAAAGGGAAAGAGCCTTTGGTATACAGTAAAAGTACATTCTTTTGGAATCCAGTGTTTTGAAAATCTGATTTTATGGCACTCTTAAGAAATATATAATCCCATTCCAAAAATGTTCTGGTCTGTAGGCACATTATCCAAAAGGTAGAAGTACTTAACAATTTTGAAAAGTGTCCCATGGTTGTCAGCTGTTATTTGTAGTCTCACTGGCTAGGTGCCCAAGTATAGCTGGTGGGGTTCATGTGAAAACCCATGTCCAGGTTAATTTAACAAAATGGTGGGGCAGTAGCCCATAGCTGCAAAATTTGTAAATGTGCCCTCCCAGTCACGGAATTCATTTTTGGTTTCTTGCTTGTTGTGCTCATAAAATATTACATTAATTCCTTAGTATATTTCTCAATAGAGCTGGTGAGGTGACTTCAAAACCCTTGTCCACTTTTACTTGATAAAATGCAGTGGCAGCAGCCCATTGCTGTAAATTTGTTAACATGTAAACATGCCCACCCATCCACTCTTAATTGTTTTAGTTTGTAGCTGCCTGAGTGGGTTAGGGTGTCACTACTTGTGATGGAGGTTGAGGTGATGGGGATTTGAAACCTGCCACTGGCAAGTTGAACCAAGGACATGGTTAATTAAATTTCATGCTACAAATGCCTCTTTAACCACTTCAGTACAACTCAAATTTTCACAGGCAGTATCGGCTGCCATATATAATTTGCATCACACTACTTGCATTATAAAACAGAGTCACTGCTGTAATACTTGGTCTCTTTTACTCTGAGTAATAATAAACACAGAAAACGTGATCAAACCAGTTCATAGAATCCGGGGGTAACTCATGTATAACTACAAAAAATATAATCAAGATGCCAACACCAGCATCCTCATATACCTACATGCACCTGATGACGCCTACGTAGGCATCGTCATACCGAAGTGGTTAAGGGGTACCGTCCTAGCCTCCTGACAGGGGTGTGTGGGGGAGTTTCACAACAATAAACCAAATCATTTTCATGAATCACATTATGCTCATAGACCAGTGACAGGTACTTGCATGTGGTGGTCCTGCAAGATGGACAGCACAGCTGCTCATTTCCAAAACCCATCAACTTCAAATGCATGTATTACACTTTTTCACACATAGAGAGCTGATGACCAGCAACTCCCTTCCCTCTACCACTTTCACCCAAGGACACCCCCCCTCACCTACATCAGGAGGTGCACCCCTGAGGGGCTGACACAGGATCTTTGGACTGGACCCAAGATATCTCTTTATAACTTCAGCTGTATTTCTTACACTTTTTCACACATGGAGAGCTGATGACCAGCAACTGCTGTCCTCTCCCTACCACTTTTAGCCAGTGAAATAGCAATCATCCCACATTGATAAAGCTCAGACAATAGCCCATTGTTTCTTCCCAAAGAGATCTGTTGCCAGCCACTGTAGGGCTGCAGGTTTTCCAGTAAGTGAAACTTGAGGCAATAGTTGACATATATCAAAGGCCCTTTCCTCCTTATAAGGGAGGTGGCTGAATTCTACCACTCCCATCCAAAAGCCATTTCTTGTCCCTGTCACGGTGTGGCGATGGAGGAGGGAAGATTTTAAGATGAGAATGGCAAAAAGCACGCCTCTCGTTAAGAGTCGATTTATAATCCCCAAACCCCTGTCCACTCGTGTCCAGGTTCTTTAAAAGAGAGGTAAGTTTTTACAATTTATTTACAACAAGAAGTAAATCAAATAAACAAACCCCAACCTTATACACATCTGACTTAAAACGATCACTGTATGAAATATCACACTTTTTGGTCATAACATTAAGATTACAGTAGTATTAAAAATTAAAAATTAAAAATGAAATTCACGTGAGATATAACCCGAATAGAATTGATTGAATTCAAAACTATGCAAAAACTGTTATTAACACAAAGGTACAATTTACATCACTTAATGAAAAAAATGAAACTAGAATAGGACTCATATGGGTAAGAAAAGGACAAGCCAGAAAGACCCTCCTACATTCTAATTTCCCCAAAATGTGACCGAAGGAAAAATTATAAAACCCCGTAATAATAATGGCGCTTAAGTAAGATGAACCAAAAGTCTAATCGACAAGTTCAACTCAAAACCTATCCCAAAAATAGGAAACAAAGTAGGTCGCCCACGAGAGATTTATAAGACAAAGCCTAAAAATTGACACGTCTAAAAATTTAATCTAACCCAAAAAGGGAAAGGAAAATTCCAACAGGGTTAATAAAAAGGAACACTGGCAAAAGCCTACCGACACACCAGGTCCACAATTGATATCTCCAAAAGGGGATCCTACACCTCACACACAAAATAAATACTTACGGTACTACCACGGACGACACTGCGCTTGTGGCAGGGTCAGAGGAGGGATTGAGGAAGCTGGTGGCAGAGTTTGGGAGAGTATGTGATAGAAGAAAGCTAAAGATAAATGTGGGTAAAAGTAAGGTGATGAGATGTACAAGGGGTGAAAGTGGCAGTAGACTGGAAGTGAACATTAAGGGAGAGCGACTGGAGGAAGTGGATAGTTTTAGATACTTGGGTGCAAGTGTAGCAGGAAAAGGTGGAGTGAAGGTGGAGGTAGAATGTAGATTGAGAGAAGCGAGTAAATGCCTTGGTGGATTAAAGAGTGTAATGAGGAATAGACATTTAGGAATAGATGCGAAGAGGAGACTGTATGAAAGAGTGATTGTGCCAACAGCACTGTATGGGGCAGAATCGTGGAACATAAGTGAAGAAGAGAGTAGGAGTTTGAATGTGTTTGAGATGTGGTGTCTGAGAAGTATGGTGGGGGTTACTAGGCTGGATAGAGTGAGAAATGAGGAGGTGAGGAGGAGAACAGGGGTGAAAAAGGAGCTGGGAGATAGGGTTGATGAAAGAATATTAGGATGGTTTGGACACATGGAAAGAATGAGTGAAGAAAGACTAGTAAACGAGGTATGGAAGGCAGATGTGGAGGGAGTGAAAATGAAGGGCGGTCCTAGGAGGAGATGGATGGATGGGGTGAAGGGGTCTTTGGGGCAGAGGGGAAATGTCTGTTGAGGAAGGAAGGGAGAGGACGGAAGACAGAGGTGAGTGGAGAATGGTTGTATATGGATGATGTTGTGATTGCATGAGGAGGAATGGGCGGGGGGATGGGGGGTGAGGTAGTATGTGTAAGTAAATTTTGACGCAGCCCAAAGGGATTTCTCCCCGTCCTCTCCTTATATGCAAGGGGGGACGGAGAGGGGGGGTCGCCGATTAAATGAAGCGGCCTTGCTGTGGATGTGCTGTGTCTTGTGACACTGCTTCTGACCCAGGGTGGTGGGCAAGGTGCAGGGATGACCCGTCATCCAGGAGGTGCTCAGATGAGAGGGAGGGTGGGAGGGGTGTGGAGTGTATTTAGGGATGAAATGGGTGGGAGTGTTTTTATGGCTTTCCCTTTTTGGCTACCTCCCTTGAAAGGGGAAAAAAGCCTTGATATATGTATGTATGTATGTACTACCTAGGTGCCTTGCACACCTTAGGTGACAGGGGGGAAATGTCTCCCTCAAGGAGACGAGAGCGATCTGCCTCATTGCAGAGAAGACGAAAAAAAAAAAACTAGAAGCAAAGGGGGTTCCTACTTTTAAAGGCGCCATGACCTGAGGTGGTCATGACTGCCATTAAAGACAGAGAGGAATATTTTCCATATTTTGCTTAGATACAGCATAGAAAGATACGGCCTAGAACCCTAATCCCATATAAGCTTTTCAAAGGAACCTACACAAAACATATATGCAAATCCATACATACAAAATAAATCTTAATTCTAACATAATAAAAATGTATATAATATACAATTGTATGGCAACATCAACGACATATCTGACCCAAACCAGTCAGTCGGGAGATTGAATGTTGCCATATGATGGTAAAATTAAGATTACAAAAATTCAAGGTGTCCAGGATTGTGCGACACAGCGCACGTCTGGACACAGAAATACAACATAAATACAAAAAGGAATGCACAAATGACCAGTTAAAAGTAATCTGGTCACACACAGAAGGAAAGAACATTCCACATTAAAAATATAGAAAAACAAAACACAACCTGGCAATGTGCCCCGACGCTAATGGCTACGGCCCGTCTTGACCCAAGGTAATTAGCCAAGACCTGACCTGCTCTGACCCTGGCTGGGTCAACTTGGCCAGGTGTGTGAGGGGGGGGGTGAAAGTACGTGCACCACACCATGAAAGAAATCACGTGATACTTTGGAATACGTGACATCCCTTCCATTTTAGTCTTCAGATAAATGGTCACCCTTGTCCTATGCCAATGTTTGGGTGAGAAGCAATCCAGCAAGACACAGCACCTTCATAACAGGGTGGAACAACCACAGCTGGTTTACCTCCACTGCTCCATCACATGGTGACCCTCCCCACACATCTACCCAAAAAATTACAGAGCAGACCCCCCCCCCCCCATCATTATCATCCATTAATTGATGTGTATAGTTTGTTGAACATGTTGCATCCTTGGAAAAACTGCCATTTGTGACAGAACATATCTTCATGCATATTTATGATTTGCACGCAGTGTCTGCATATAGGATATGTATTTTAATTGTTTGTTAAGAGAACTGCCATGTGAGGACAGAGCCTTTATTAGTATGATGTTTCACTTGCTAAAGCTTTATCAAGTACATGATGTACATGATAAAGCTCTAAGAAGTGAAATGTTGTACAAATAAAGGCTCAATCCTTATGTGGTGTTTCTTTTGATAGATTCATTGGCAACTACCAATTGCATACACATCTTATTTGTCATTGAACATTAGCATTAAACAAGTATTTATGTGTATTTTTTCTGAAACAGCTGTTGTGGCAAATGCTTAATCGTGTTAGTGGCTGGTCAGGGTGCTTCAGTCATGTAGTTAGTCTGGAAATTCCTGGTCTGGAGTCTATCCACCATTATCCTATCCTGACAGCAGTGACTGGACTTTTGACTTCACTCATCAAGCAGGATTTAAAGCAGTGTAAGTAGCAATGCAAAGTTCTTCATGAGTAATTTTATCTATCAGTGATGCATTATTATCTCCAATTCAGGTCATTAACTTGGTATATCCATATATTCTGACCCAGGGGAGCTAAGATGATAAGGAGTAAAGGGTAATGGATGGGAATGGAATGGGTAGGAGTGGATAAGTGCCTTTTGACTTGGCTACCTACCTTATATTTTCATATAAGGTAGGTAGTTGTGTCTTGCTACATTGCTTCTGACCCAGGGCAGTGTGGAAGATACAAGGATGATCCATCATCCAGGGGGAGCCAAGAAAAGAGGGAAGGAAGGGTGGTGAATGGGAGTGGAGTATGTGGGGGTGAAATGGGTGGAAGTGGATTTATACCTTTGACTTTGGCTACCTCCCTTGTAAAGGGGGAAAAGCCATTGGTATATGTATGTACCTACCATAGAAGGGGGACGAAGCCCTTGGTATATAGATATAGATAGTATATCCATGATGATTAAGAAATGTGGAAATGAGGCAAAGATGGAGATGGAAAGAGATGTGATCTAAGCGTACTGAGATGATTTGAACATACAGAAAGGCTGAATGAGGAATAACTAGCTGAAAGAGGGTGGGAAGTAGAAGTGGATAGTAGATGGAGTTTACTTGATAGGAAAAACAAGAATGTGGTAAATGGATTGGGTGAAGGGAGACATGAGTAGTGTGGTAGGAGACAGATGATTTCATCCATAAATTAAATACTAAGATGTTAAGGAATGCTGAGATGCTAAGATGGGAAGAGCAATGAATGGGATTTGGATGGTTGGGATGAGTGTATAATTTGACTTTGACACACGCGCACAAACAAACACACACATAAACAATGTTCAGGGCCCTTCATCCATGAGATTCATGGGAGGGACAGTAAGATAGGTGTGGTGTGGGTGTTTGGTTTGATTTGGCCACCCCTGTTATAAGGTGGAAAAGCCTGTCGATATATGTATGAGTATGTATACCATTGTTGGAAAAGAGAGGGATGGTATCAGTGTCAGGTGTTTTGCATATCTTTATGGTTATCTTTGTATTTTCTGAAGCTTTTGCCCTGAAAGTAGTTTTGGAGAAGTCCTTGATGATGATGTTGCTCTGCTGTTTTGGTGGTATGATTTTTCTTTCCTCTCCCAACTGCTTCATGGGTAGGGTTTCAATAAGATTTTAAGCTTAAAGTAAGAACTCTACTTTGTGAAATCAGCTATTATGAAATTGTTTTGAATTTCGGGGTCCACTGATATGACTGCATGCATTCATATAAAACACAGGTGAAGCTTGTATGGGAAGTACATTAATGATCATTCTTTTTCAGGTGATAGTAAACATGTTGCTACCAGAACATTGCTAAATGAATCCAGCTTTGAGTTAACGTCAGTCTACCAGCTCTTGGGTGGCCAGGATGCTGTAAAAGGAGACCCCTCCTCACCATTTTCCTCCTCTTCCTCCTCTTCCTCCTCCTCCTCCTCCTCTTCTTCCTCCTCCTCTTCCTCATCCTCGTCCTCATCTTCCACTTCATTTTCCACACACCCCTCCAATTCCAGCAGTACGCCATCCTCATCCAACTCATCCAATTCAACATCAGGAACAAGATTTTCACTTCAGCAGTGTAAGTTCAATGCATATTACCCAGTATATTATAGTATTGTATTCTGTGCTTTTGTGCAAGATATATTTTCATTCAATATTCAGATATAACAATAGTAATTTGCTGCCTTGAATTTGATTAAGTGGAAAAAGTGCAGTCCCACAGTGGCTGGCAACAGTCTTCAGGCCCTCCTACAGATCTTTCTGAGAAGAGACTATGAACTGTTGTCTGTACTGTATTATAGGGGGGGGAAAACCCTTGGTATATAGATAGATAGATAAGGACTGGTCCTTTGTAACTGGGTGTAAAAAATACAGTTGAAATTGAAAAGAAAAAAAGGGCACATTCCCTCTCTTAAGCTAGAGGAACATTTGTTGAGCAAGGAGGGGTGTGGAAAATGTACGAGTGAACAGAGAATGGTTATAAATTGATAAAGATAGGACACAGCTCATGAATTATTACATCTCTTCTCTTAAGTGAATTATGGTCCTGATCAGAGGTTGTTGCTGGTTTTCTGGAGGCTGTGGGTCTTCTGCAAAAGAGACCAGAGGCAACAGATTTATTATTTCAAGTGAATGAAGAGGGCGTCACTATATAAAGAAATGGTGTGGGTAAATAGGCTTAAGCTGTTGGGACTTGCTATGGAACCATTGTTGCTACATTAACCTGAGAAGTGTGGTGGGGGACAGGGATGATCCTTCATTCATATTTTTGTTAGGATGGAAGGGTATGTATAAGTATTGTTTAGGGTGTGTGAGTAGTTTGACTCAACCCTCCTTGCAAGGGTAAAAAGGCTTTTGGTGCATATATATCATGCTTTCCATGCCCAGTTAAAATGAACATTTACTTATATTTTGTATAGACCCAGGTCATGTGTCAGAAGAGGAGATTCAGTTGGTAGAAGAGGTGGTAAGACACTTGGAACAAAGCTATGTAAAAACCAAACAAGAGTCCAGCATTGCTGAAGAGGATGATGACTCCCTCTGCACCATCTGCTATGCCAAAGCTGCCACCACCCTTTTTATTCCTTGTGGGCATACCTCATGCAGGTAAGAACCTTTACTTCACTCATCTTGGGAATGGTAACATTGTAAATCAGAGGCAGTCTATTTTTTCTGATCATTCTATGCTTTTTCTCTTTTTCTTTATCCTTATAGCTTTTCTTTCTGTCTGTCTCTCTCCCTCCCTTCCTTCCTCCCTCCCTCCTTCCATCTCTTCCATTTTCACTCTCACTCTTCTCTTTCTCTCTTTTTTCTTGTTTTCTTTCTCTTTGTTTTCTGTTTCTCTCTCTCTCACTCTCTCTCTCTCTCTCTCTCTCTCTCTCTCTCTCTCTCTCTCTCTCTCTCTCTCTCTGTCTCCTCTCTCTCTCTGTCTCCTCTCTCTCTCTGTCTCCTCTCTCTCTCTGTCTCCTCTCTCTCTCTCTCTGTCTCCTCTCTCTCTCTCTCTCTGTCTCCTCTCTCTCTCTCTCTTCTCTCTCTCTCTATATATATATATATATATATATATATATATATATATTGTCTCTTTCTCTCTCTCTCTTCTCTCTCTCTCTCTTCTCTCTCCTCCCCTCTTGCCTCTTGTCTCCTCATATCTCCTCTCTCCTTTCATCTCCTCTCTCCTCTCTCTCATCACTATGAGATTGCTTGCTACCAAGCAAGCATCACATTATGATTTTTTATTGTAGTTGATATTAAGGGGAGCATGGTGACCTCATGACATCTGGAGGTGAGAAGCTTGATGACAGTTAAAGTGTGATGGTGGTAAGGGCATACAATCTTGACTCTAAGTTCCAACAAAGGCATTCATGCTCATCCAAGAGTGAAAATATTTCATAGTTGTTACTTGACTTGTAATTAGCGTGGGTATCTTGTGTGAAAGACATTTTGACGCAGCCTAAAAGGATTTCTCCCCATCTTCTCTTTTTCTGCATGAGGGGGCAGAGAGGAGGGTTGTTGAGTAAATGAAGTAGCCTTGCTGTGGGTGTTCTCTGTCTTGCTGCATTGCTTCTGACCACATTGGGCAAGAGACAGGGATGACTTCTCATCCAGGAGGAGCCAAGAAAAGGGGGAGGGAGGGGTGGTGAATGTGTGTGGAGTGGGTGGGGATGAAATGGGCAGGAGTGGAATTATGCCTTTTGACTTTGAGTACCTCCTTTATAAGGAAGTGGATAGTTTTAGATACTTGGGTGCAAATGTGGCAGGAAAAGGTGGAGTGAAGGTGGAGGTAGAATGTAGATTGAGAGAAGCAAGTAAATGCCTTGGTGGATTGAAGAGTGTAATGAGGAATAGACATTTGGGAATGGGTGCTAAGAGGAGACTGTATGAAGGAGTGATTGTGCCAACAGCACTGTATGGAGCAGAAACATGGAACATAAAAGAGGAAGAGAGGAGTTTGAATGTGCTTGAGATGAGGTGTCTGAGAAGTATGATGGGGGTTACTAAATATTGTGAGCTGCTTCGGGCCTATTTTTACGAGCACTAAGAATTTGCAGCTCACAATATTTAGATACAGAAATATCAACCATAAGAAAACAACTTACAAGATTAGGATACCCGGATTGGTTTTTACAAAAAGCCCTTAGCAAGGCTAAAATAAGTTTCCACAAATCTACTCCCCACTCTACTAACAAACACAAATGGGATAATAAATGTATAAAATTACCCTATAATGATTCCATAAATGAAATGTCCCAATCATTACCTAAAGAAAACATCAATGTCATCTTCAATTATCCTAATACACTGTTTAGGAAAATAGTTAATGTACACCGTAGACCATCAAGTGACATTAACCCAGGTGTATATAAGTTGCCGTGCTTAGATTGTGATTATGTCTATTGGGGACAAACTGGAAGAGATTTGGCAACCAGAATTAAAGAACATAAAAATTCTGTTAGATATGGTCAATTAAATTCCGCGGTATTTCAGCATATTGCCAATAAAGATCACCGCATGAATTGGGAAGATGCTGAAATAATCTATAGATCAACATGTAGCTTCAAAAGGAAAATAATTGAGTCTTCCCTAATCAAATTTTTACCTAATTTTAATATATCAAATGGCCAGTGGTCACCTGACTGCATCACTACCTCAGCAGTCAGCCATGTGCTACCTCATGTACTCCAAGGTCACAAAACCCCACGCGACCTGCGGAGCATCGGTCACGTAACCTGAGCTTGTTCCTTTTCTCACCTCACATTTTTGTATATAAGCATATGCCTTCCACTATGTATTCATTCTGCTGAAGAGGGTCACAGTTAGTGATCGAAATATACAGAACGTTCGACATTAGTGTCTTCTTTTCTCCGACTGTGGCATAAAAAGCTTATATATATATATATATATATATATATATATATATATATATATATATATATATATATATATATATATATATATATACATACATACATATACCAAGGCTTTTTCCCCCTTCCAAGGGAGGTAGCCAAAAAGGGAAAGGCATAAAAACACTCCCACCCATTTCATCCCTAAATACACTCCACACCCCTCCCACCCTTCCTCTCATCTGAGCACCCTGCCCACCGCCCTGGGTCAGAAGCAGTGTCGCAAGACACAGTACATCCACAGCAAGGCCGCTTCATTTAATCGGCGACCCCCCCTCTCCGTCCCCCTTTGTATATAAGGCGAGGACGGGGAGAAATCCCTTCGGGCTGCATCAAAATTTACTCACACATACTACCCCACCCCCCACCCCCCCGCCCATTCCTCCTCATGCAGTCACAACATCATCCATATACAACCATTCTCCACTCACCTCTGTCTTCCGTCCTCTCCCTTCCTTCCTCAACAGACATTCCCCTCTTCCCCAAAGCCCCCTTCACCCCATCCATCCACCTCATCCTAGGACGTCCCCTCATGTTCACTCCCTCCACATCTGCCTTCCATACCTCTTTTACTAGTCTTTCTTCACTCATTCTTTCCATGTGTCCAAACCATCCTAATATTCTTTCATCAACCCTATCTCCCAAATCCTTTTTCACCCCTGTTCTCCTCCTCACCTCCTCATTTCTCACTCTATCCAGCCTAGTAACCCCCACCATACTTCTCAGACACCTCATCTCAAACACATTTAAACTCCTTCTCTCTTCTTTTCTTATGTTCCACGTTTCTGCCCCATACAGTGCTGTTGGCACAATCACTCCTTCATACAGTCTCCTCTTCGCATCCATTCCCAAATGTCTATTCCTCATTACACTCTTTAAACCACCAAGGCATTTACTCGCTTCTCTCAATCTACATTCTACCTCCACCTTCACTCCACCTTTTCCTGCTACACTTGCACCCAAGTATCTAAAACTATCCACTTCCTCCAGTCGCTCTCCCTTAATGTTCACTTCCAGTCTACTGCCACTTTCACCCCTTGTACATCTCATCACCTTACTTTTACCCACATTTATCTTTAGCTTTCTTCTATCACATACTCTCCCAAACTCTGCCACCAGCTTCCTCAATCCCTCCTCTGACCCTGCCACAAGCGCAGTGTCGTCCGCAAACAACAGCTGGCTCACCTCCCACTTTTCTCCATTTTCTTTAACCATCTCCAATCCCTGACTCACTACCCTAGCATTCACCTCTCGCACCACCCCATCCATGTATAAGTTGAACAGCCAGGGCGACATAACGCATCCTTGACAAAGTCCCACCTTTACTTCAAACCACTCACTCTCTCCATTTCCAATCCTGACACATGATCTACTACTATCATAAAAACTCTTAACAGCTCCCAAAAGCTTTCCTCCTATCCCATAAATCTGCATAACCTCCCACAGTGCCTTTCTGTCTACCCTATCATAAGCCTTTTCCAGATCCATAAAATCCCAAAAAACATCCTTCCCCTTTCCTATAGCTTTCTCACATATCTGTCTTACCACAAAGATCTGATCTACACAACCTCTACCTGTCCTAAATCCACACTGTTCCTCACCAATTACTCCTTCTGTTCCTCTCCTAATCCTCTCAATTAAGATCCTCCCATAAGCCTTCCCTACTACACTCAACAGGCTAATCCCTCTGAAACTACTACATTCACACTTGTCCCCTTTTCCCTTGTAAAGAGGAACTATACAGGCACTACTCCAGTCCTCCGGTACTCTACCCTCTCTCCAGCAAACATTAAATAACCTCACCAACCAGTCCACCATCACTGAACCTCCCTTTTTCAGACATTCTGCATGACATCCATCCAGACCAGGTGCCTTACCTGCTTTCATTATCTTTACAACTGCCTTCACCTCATCCATCCTTATTTCTCCTCCATTCTCCTCGAAAAGAAGCTGAAGGAGGAGTGGGAAGGAGTAAAGGATAGAGCAGAGATGGGTGTGGAGGAGGAATGGGGATGGTTCAAGGAGGGAGTCTTAAAGTGTGCAAGGATGGTGTGTGGAACAAGAAGGACAGGGGGAAATAGAAGAAAGGGTAGTGAATGGTGGGATGAGGAAACAAAGAAGGTTGTAGAAGAGAAGAAGCGAGCATTCACAGATTGGTTACAAAAGAGGACAGGGGAGTCATATGAGACGTACAAAGAAAAGAAAAGAGAAGTAAAGCAAAAGGTAAAGGAGGCAAAGAGGAGAGCAGATGTGAAATGGGGTAGGAGTATGACAGAAAATTTTGAAAGTAATAAAAAGATGTTTTGGAAAGAAATTAAGAGAGGAAGAGGAGCCGAATCAAGTAGGGAAGAAAAGGTAAAAGGTACAGATGGAGAGTTGATAATGGAAGAGATGGCAGTGAGGGGAAGATGGGCAGAATATTTTAGGGAGTTGCTGAATGTGAAGGAGGATAGGGAAGGAAAGATAGCTGCAGTGGGAAATGCGAAGAAAAAAAAAATATATATATATATATATATATATATATATATATATATATATATATATATATATATATATATATATATATATATATATATATATATATATACTCTGACCCCATTTCACATCTCTCCTTTTTGCCTTCTTTATTCCACACTACAAAGCCCTCTGTGAGGGGCACCATCCTAGCCTCCCAATAGAGGAGGAATGTGTGACGTTAAACCATATCATCATCATCATCTTATACTTTGCTTCTCTTCTCTTTTCTTTGTACCTGTCATATGATTCTCTTGTCCTATTTTGCAACTGGTCTGTGAATACTTGATTTTTCTCTTCTGCAACCTTTGCTTCATCCCACCACTCGCTACCCTTCCTTCTATTTTCTCCTGTCTTCCTTGTTCTACACTATCTTTGCACACCTTGTGACTCCCTCCTTGAAACATCCCCATTCCTCCTCACCTAGTTCTACTATATACTTCACTCCTTCCCTCTTCTCTCAGCTTCTGGTTGTACTTCTCCCTTTCTCATTTAAGCAGTTTACTTAAGCACCTCCCTACCCTCTGTCATTTTCCTCTTTCTCCATATATCCTCCACTCTCAGCTTACCTTCTACCAAAAAATTATCTGATATTTACCCACTCTCTCCCCTAAGAACATGTACATCCAAAACTCTTCCTACTCTTCTGGTTACCATTATATCGTCCATTAAAGCCCTGTCTACCATCCTTCCATCCACCACCCTATCTCATGTGTACTTATGCTTGACTTTCTTCCTAAATGCTGTGTTTGCTATCATCATTTCTCTTTCTAGACACATCTCCACCATCAAATCTCCACTACAACTTCTTCCTGGAACTCCACACTTCCCAACCACTCAGTCTATTGGTTCATCTACCCTAACATTGAGATCTCCCAATACCACTACATTGACATTTCTCTGTAAATCCTCTATGCACTCATTTAAATCTATCCAGAAAGCCTCCCTTTCCTTTACACTCCTCTCACTACCAGGCCCATATACACTTACAAAAGACCCACATCTCTCTTCCGAGTTTGACCTTCATCCACATTAACCTTGAGGAAACCTCCTTCCACTCCACCACACGTTTACCTCTTCTCTTACTAGTATAGCCACCCCTTCTCTCCCTCATCCTCTCTTCACTCCTGACACCCTCCCAACTACACTCCCAAACTGAAACTTGCACCTCCCTTTCAACTTATTTTCACCCAGTGCCAACACATCCATCTGTCTTCTCACAAACATACTACCTATCTGATCCCTTTTACTCTCATCCGTACTATATCCACACAAAAAAAAGAAATGTATATTCAGAGAAGTGGTACATACAGTATTAAGAGTGGGGGTACAGCATAACGGAGGGACAGTTGCAGTATAATAAAGCAGCGGTATTTTTCTATGAATAGGTATTTCTTCTACTACCGACAAAATGATGTGTGGCACTGGTCCATAGGGGTGCCCCATATAGACCCTAAAGTATCAGCTACATGCTACTGAACAATTTTAACCTCACAACAACATGCAGCCAATACCTGAGATGGGGCTGTAATACTCATGTAAAAAAAATTTACTGCACTCAACAGCTTTTCCCTTATTCCATATATCTGCAATACCTCCCACAATGCCTTACACTTTTCATGGGAATTAATATTTGTGTTGATTGTC
The DNA here is from genome assembly GCF_046742065.1 of Oratosquilla oratoria. Lineage (NCBI taxonomy): Eukaryota > Metazoa > Arthropoda > Malacostraca > Stomatopoda > Squillidae > Oratosquilla > Oratosquilla oratoria. The sequence goes on from NC_134798.1 coordinate 9,905,522, forward strand.
ATTGCAGGGCTTGCATTACTCAGCACTTGATGAATCACATAGACTGCTTCTTCTGCAAGGCAACAATTACTTCGGTAAAAGAACAGCCTTCAGGTAATGTGGTTTATCCCTTAGAAGGACAAGAGAGGTCCCAGAGAAGAAACAAGTAATACTGAACCTGCTTGCCTTTTCGACCAGTAGTGTAATTGGTATCAACAAGGCAAATAGGAATGTATAATCTTTTTGCCCATTTGTATTCCAAGTGTGGACAATGCCTTCCTACATTTTCAATGATGACTTTTTGTAATCAAATTGTACATGAAAGATGAAACATTTGCAATGAGTCTGTAAGGCATTGCATTAGAGGTTTATGTGCAAAACAGCAGAGTAAGGGCTGCATGGACTTCAAGCATCTCAAATAGTGAAGTACTCGACAGGATAGGATCTCAAATGTGTTGACTTTATTCTTTTATGCACAAATTAATGTTGCACATTTGTAGTCAGTGGATATGAACAGGTTGTGTATGTATAGTACAATAGGTTGTGTTTGGGTTTCCACAAGACATACCTTCGTAATGTAATGTGAGAAGAGCTGGTGTGGTGTAGTGTGCACAAGTGAGAAAACCATGTTTGCATCCAAGTGTTGCTTGATGATCTTAATGAAGCACCCATTCTTGATGCTCATCATGTAGAGGCCAAGCTGCTACTTCTGCTGCATTTCTGCACAACAAGGTGAGCCATTTGAATTCAGGCATAGCCCTGCCAGCTGCCTTCGTACTTAGTCACTACTGGTTACTCCATCAGTCAACTGTGTAAGGATATTTATGATATATAGGTACACCATCAATTTTTTGGTCACTGATAGTCCCACACCTCTTTTATCCCGGCATTTGAATGGACATTTGAATTTCCTACACCCTGACAGACAAGGTCATGGGGTCATTACGTGTGGTGCTGTGTGCCTGCCCCATAAATTGAGCATCTAATGGCTACCACAACCAATGATTTTGGGAAATTCTTAGCATACTTTGCTAACATTCATCTCAAATTATAGCTTCTAAGAACACTGTAAGTGTCAGGTATGGTGTTAAGCAAAAACACAAGTCAGTATCGATGGAGAAAGAAGCAGATTGTTAAGAAAATCATGTTTCATTAAAAATATATGAAATAGGAAACAATAGTAAAGGGAAAAGAGGAAAAGGATTCATAGGTTTTATTCAGGGATGACCTGTCATCAGAAAGTCACATAAAGAAAAGAATTATAGGAGAGACTTGGAATTTGCTGAAAAATATAGTGCTATTTCATTATAGGGAAAAGGATACAATGAAGAAAATCATTGAATGTCTGATTTGTCTCAGACTGGTGTGTATATATATATATATGTATATGTATATATATATAGCAGTGGTGTGGTCACCATTCTTAAAGAAAGATGCAAGGAAAATAGAATATAAAGGGCGGCAACCAAGATGAACCCAAATCTAAGCAACAAGACATATCAGGAAAGATTGAAAAAGATAGGACTTCTTGCACTGGGAGAGTGAAAGGAGAGAGAGGCATCATGATAATGATATTTAGATCAGAGAAAGGTACAGAAAAATAAATAGAGAGGATTTGCTGATATGTGATAAAAATCAACAAGAATTCATAATTAAAAAGAAAAGTTGTTTGAAAGGTGTTAGGAAGCAGATGTGTAGACTTACGTAACAAAGTGGATTAAGTTATAATCCAGACCAAAAACATAAACAAATCTAAGGCAAAGTTAGATGAATGTAGGCACAGATAGGACCCCATGAGCACAGCTCCAACCCCATATACTACAACTAGGTAAATATAAAAGTATTCCACCAAACACAACATAAAACACAGCTCCAAAAGTGTTAAACAGAGACATCTGCTATAACCTATCCCTTGTAAACCACATTATGGCCAAATGACTTCAACAAATACATAAACACAGTATAAAAAAAAAAAAAAAAAAACACTCCACAATAGATTGTTAAATTCTATACACTATCAAACTCCCCAGAAATTAACCCAGCAAGGAAAACACTCTCAAGACAAACAAGATTTGCAGTGGCACACCTATGCTTAGGTCACCACCCTACACTAACACAGAATCTTTTGGCACCAGACATCAGTTGCTACAGATGCAACTACCACACAAAACATTCAGAGCATGTTATACTAATCCTACTCCCTCTCCAAACAGCAATGCAAAATCTCTTCACCAGGTGGCTTTGGACTGAACCAATATATGTGGTGTCCTTGGGGCTGATCTACTTATTATGTTATAGAAATGTGGGAGTTGCATAATTAGTGTCAAGTGTACTGTAATACATATTTGTTTAATACACAATACTTATTTCATTTACACAAATGAAATATACCACATATAATTTGATAATTCAAATTTAATAGCTGTTTAAGTTTCTCTCAATCCGCAATGCTTTAAAGATATATCAGGTGCATATTTAGGAAGCTATTATTGTTATTATTATTTGAACACAGAATCGTTAGTTTGTGGAATTGAGGGAGGTGGAAAATTGGTGGTGTACCTGTATTTTAACATAAAAAACCCTTTGAATCCCTTAGTGCCAGGTTTATTTGGGCAGTATTCTATGTTTGCATTTAGTGATGCTTTGTTTTAATGGCCAGTGTTCTAAAACTCAATTTTAGATTTGGCTGAAATTTGTTATGTTACATAGATTAAGAACAAAAAAGTAAAAGTTCAGAGAGTAATACACAATTTTATATAAAATATATGGTTATGATAAAGCATATTCTTAATTAGGATACTGTTTTCTTCAATATAAAGTCAATGTGATTGTAGGCCAATGTCTCTTCGACTTTTTAAGATTTTGCATCAGACTTTTGCACTTCCACTTGTTATATTGTTTAGTTAACCAATCTTTTCATCCTCTATACTAACCAAGTTACTGTAGAAAGACGTAGGCACAGTATGAAAGCAGTTAAGTGGTTTATCTGATGTAGTAAACTTGCAGATGTGATGAACTGGTTTTCTTTCAGTATTCTTGTATCTGTGCCTCTTCAATCTTCAGAGTGGGTTCAGCAGGTTTCCCAGTGTTATTACTGTTTGTAGAAACTCATGCAATTCCTCTGTCTTCACTTTACAACTTTCCAAAGTGCCATTATGTTACTTGAAATGACTTGCAATTGCCATCTCTAGTCTTGGAACCTCTTTTTAAGCAGGAAGAAGTTGTGCAATTCCCACTTGGGAGAGTGTAGGATGGTATTGACTGAAATAGGCTTTAGACAGAAATAGGTTACAAATGAGTATCTCCTTTTATCTAAGAAAAGACTGGCTGTCTTTTAACAGCCCTATGAACTTGTTTCCCCTGATCAGAGTTTAGATGTGAATTACAGTTTTTTAACATGTTCTGCAATAGTAATAGTATTTAGAATTCAGTGTAAAATGGTTGAATATGTTTCCTACATATGTTTTTACTATAGAATATCTTGAGTCTGGAAACTCGAGGTAAGTTCTTCTTTGGAAATTATGTACATTTGAGAGTGAAATAATTCAAGACAAATTTTATATCCTGAGGTACATAGAGAGCCAGTATTGAAATACTGTTTTGACACATTTGAAGCTTGTAGGCATCCTTTTGAGTTGTTCAACTTACTATCATTATCATTTATTTTTTTCTTTTTCTTTGGCTGTAGATAATTTTCATAAAAGCTTTTATTTGGCTGAAAAATGTTATGTTTTATTCCCCAGTAGTATTGCACATGAAATGAATATCATTCTTCCAGTTTTATTTTATTTTTTTTCTCAAATTGCATGATTTGGAATTGTTACACTGTACTTATGTTGAACTATAAAAAAGCAAATTGGGAACAATACACAGACTAAGTAGAAAAGAGCTGTAGAGATTTTCAACAATTACCAGTTTCCAGCCACTGACAACAGTGGAAGAGATAGTAATATCTAATCAGAAGGCAAACAAGAGACACATTACGAGAGGCTAACAGAAAAAAAACATAACCATAAATACACCCTAGAGATTGCCACCCTAATATAGAAATAAAAGAGAAAGTAAATGGAAAAAAAATACTACAAAAATATTAATCAGTTAATTAATCTTTTGCCCCAGGTCTTCCTTGCAGGAAACCCACAGTTCCCAGGTAATTGGTAGCAGGTTGAGAGAGTGTAGATATGAGTTTTCTTGTTGATTTTCATTGTCAGATATTTGATATGTGAACTGAAGGTGATGCGAGTATCAAAAGTAAAGCCTAGAATTTGTAGGTTCTTTTGAAAGGTTTGGAAATTAAGTTTTACTATTGGTCCCTATTATAGTGTATGTATGTGTGTGTATGTATATATTATATATATATATATATATATATATATATATATATATATATATATATATATATATATATATATATATATATATATATATTCAACCACATTGATTGACAGTTTAATTCCATGCCATCACTGTCGAGACTGACAAGAAGGTCAATGGAAGCATATACAGAAACTGATATGTAGTCAAGCTATGGACTCAAACCAAGCTGGGATGTAACAAGTACACAGTGACTTCAAATGTTGCACTATCAAGATGGATAGCGCAGTGGTTTAAGTCACTGTGTACTTGTTACATCTCAGCTTGGTTTGAGTCCATAGCTTGACAATGTATCAGTTTCTGTATATACTTCCATTGAGCTCCTTGTCAGTCTCAACCATGATGGCATGGAATTAAAGTGTAAATTGATGTGGTTGAAAAAATGAATATCCATGTACTGGGAACCATTCAGTGTGTGTGTATATTGGGATGGTTTGGACAAATGGAAAGAATGAGTGAAGAAAGATTAGTAAAAGAGGTGTGGAAGGAGTGAATATGAGGGGGCATCCTAGGAGGAGATGGATGGATGGGGTAAAAGGGGCATTACAAAAGAGAGGAATGTCTGTTGAGGAAGGATGGGAGAGGACAGAAGATAGGGGTGAATGAAGAAGGGTTGTGTGTGGATGATGCTGTGATGCATTAGGGGGAGTGGGTGGGGGATGAGGAAATATGTATGAGAAATAATTTGATGCAGCCCAAAGGGATTTCTCCCCGTCTTCTCCTTTTCTGCATGAGGGGACGGAGAGGGGGAGTCACTGAATTAATGAAGCGGCCTTGCTGTGGATGTGCTGTCTTGCGACACTGCTTCTGACCCAGGGCAGTGGACAAGATGCAGGGATGACCTGTCATCCAGGAGGTGCCAAGATGAGATGGAGGGAGGAGGGTGGAGGGGAGCGAAATATGTAGGGGATGGAATGGGTGGGAGTGGTTTCTATGCCTTTGTCTTTTTGGCTACCCCCTGTTTAAGGGGGGGAAAAGCCTTTGGTATATGTATGTATGTACATATATATATATATTATATACCTATATATATATATATTATATACCTATATATATATATTATATACCTATATATATACTATATATATATATTATATTATATACCTATATATATATATATTATATACCTATATATATATATATATTATATACCTATATATATACTATATATATATTATATTATATACCTATATATATATATATTATATTCCTATATATATATATATTATATACCTATATATATATATATTATATACCTATATATATATATATATTATTTAATTATTTACTATATAATTGTATATACAAGTTTGACTGAGCAACTGTAGTGAGGTATAGAAGCTGTATCATAATCCAGGGGTTAGGCTGGTGGTTCTGCAGTAGGCCCTCAGTGCTGAGTACTTTAGATACTTTATATAATTATTTACAAAGGAAAATGGGGCAAATGTGAGTGTAGTAGTTTTACTCATCAGGGATAAGTTTGTTGAGTGTAGTTGGGAAGGTATATGGAAGGGTTTTGATTGAGAGGATTTGGAGAGAAACAGAGGGAGTAATAGGTGAGGAACAGTGTGGGTTTAGGAAAGGTAGATATATGGATCAAATTCTTGTGGTAAGACATAAATGTGAGAAATCTTTAGCAAAGGGTAAGGATTTTTTTTTTTTTTTTTTTTTTTTTTTTTTTTCTGGAAAAGGCTTATGACAGGGTAGACAGGAAGGCCCTGTTGGAGGTATTGCAGATCTGTGGTATCAGAGAAATGCTGTTAAGGGCAGTCAAAAGTTTTTACAAGAGTAGTAGAGCATGTGTTGGAATTAGAAATGGAGAGAGCAAGTGGTTTGAGGTAAAGGTGAGATTCACCAGGGGTGTATCATGTCACCATGGCTGTTGGATATGTACATGGATGGGACGGTGTGAGAAGTAAATGCAAGGGTAATGGGCAGGGGATTGGAGATGGTGAAAGAAAGTGGAGAAAAGTGGAAGATAAGCCAGTTGTTGTTTCCTGACAAGACTGTGCTTGTGGAAGGATCAGAAGGTTAAGATAGTTAGTGATGGAGTTTGGAAAGGTGTGTGAGAGGAGAAAGTTGAAGGGAAATATGGGTAAAAGTAAGGTAATGAGATGTACAAGGGGAGAGGATGGCAGCAATTTGGAAGTGAGCATTGAAGGAGAAAGGCTGGAGGAGGTGAATAGCTTTAGATACTTGGGGTCGCATGTGGAGGGAAAGGGAGGAGTGGAGGTGGTGGTAGATTGTAGATTGATAGAAACAAGTAAATGCCTTGGGGGATCAAAAAGTGTAATGAGAAATGACATTTGGGAATGGATACTAAGAGGAGATTGTATGAAGGAGTGATTGTGAGACATGAAACATAATAGAGGAAGAGCTAAAATGTGTAAGAGAGTCTGAGAAGTATGGTAGGGATTACAAGGTTAGAGTGAGAAACAAGGAGGTGAGGAGGAGAGCAGGGGTGGAAAAGGAGATGGGAGATAGAGTTGATGAAAGAGTAATGATAGCTTGGACACATGGAAAGAATGAGTAAAGAAACATTAGTAAAAGAAACGTGGAAGGCAGAGGTGGATGGAGTGAACATGACAGTACAACCAAGGATGAGATGGATGGATGGGGTAAAATGGGGTTTGAGCAAGAAGGGTGTCTGTTGAAGAAGGAAGGGAGAAAGTGGAAGATAGGGGTGAGTGGAGAATGACTGTGTATTGATGACACTGATGCATGGAAGGAAGTGGATGGGGGATAAGGGTGATTAGGGTTGGGAGTTGTTTTGTGTGAATGATAATTTGATGGAGTCCAAAGAGATTTCTCCCCATCTTATATGTTTCTGCATGAGAGGATGGAGAGGTGGGGTTGCTGATTAAATGCTTTTATGCTTACTTCTATTCTGAATATCCTTTATATGGGAAGCAATACTAATTTTGTATTCAGTTATTGATTATTAAGTAATCCAATACTCTTTTCTCCATCCATAACCTTTGTAAACACATAAATAGACACATTTTATTATGGTTTATTACCACTACACTGTACAGTGATTAAGGGTTTCTTTGAAGCTAATGTGTGTAACCAGTCATTGAGCTGTTCTGCAGAGAAATGAGAACGGGGATCTGTAATCAAATGGTTATGTAACAATTCTTCTAATCAGAAGTCAAAGCACATCAATAACAATAGTGAAACTAATGATTTGTGCAGAAATTAGTTTTGGTATCAGTATGGGAAAGGGGTGGGAAGCAGAGGTGGGTGGAGTGGACTTAAGTGGACAATCAAGGATGAGATGGTTGGATGGGATGAAAGGGGCTTTGAGCAAGAGGGGTATATGTGTTGAGAAAGGAAAGAAGATGGCAGGAGATAGGGGTGAGTGGAGTATGGTTTTATATGGATATTTTGACACAGCTCAAAGGGATTTCTTCCTGTCTTCTCTATGTACTGCATGAGGGGACAGGGAGTGGAGGTTGCTATGCAAGTGAAACAACTCTGCTGTGGATGTGCTGTGTCTTGCTGCATTACTTCTGACCCAGGCAATGGGCAGGAGACAGGGATGACCCTTCATCTAGGAGCCAAGATAATAGGGAAATAAGGATGGTAAATGGGAATGGGTGCATGCCTTTGACTTGGCTAGCTCCCCTATAAGGGGGAAAAGGCCCATGGTATATAGATTGATAGAGAGTTTTGATATGATTGTCTTGTGATAAATTTTCATTATAACACACTATCATTCACCTTTACAATACTCAAAGTTACATTATAACCTTTTGTTCTTGGTAATGCCAAGTTAATTTATTAAACCAAAAGGAGGGGGATTTTGATTTGAATAGAATCATAATAAATTAAAGCAACTGGAAGTGCCTGCATGTGGTGCCACTGTTGTCCAAAAAGCAGACATCCACTGTTCCTTACTCTTACAGGAGCTTGGAATTTCAATTAGAAATCTAGTTGGGGGAAAAGATTTGAAAGAATTTGTTTGGTATGAAGTCTGACCAGATTGTCTCGTGCCTTTGGTATTTGTTCCTTCAGTAGGAATAGCAGCCAACAGATTAGGTTACAGGTTGCACTTCAAGGTCAGTATAGTTGCAACACCTTGGTCCAGCCAACAGAATTTACCAAGAATTACAAACCCTCAGCATAGCCGTAAAATAAATTGTATTCCTACTCATTACTCATAAACTGGAGTAAGAATTGAAAGACAATTGATATACTTTTCTATAAAATTCTAGGAACTTGTTTGCAAACTCCAACACAACAGAATTCATGTAATAGCTTTTATTTTCCAATATTATTTTCTGTTCTTTTTTTTCTTTTTTTTCTCATTATTATTTTGTTATTTTCTTTTTTCTTTTGAAGTTAATTTATTTAAGTACTGCTCATGTGTAGTTCAACTAAGGGATTTTAGTCAACAAGCTGTTAATTTTAAACTGTTAAAACAAACATGGGTAGAAGGTTTGTGTATTTGCATTTGTGAATATGATAAAAGCCTAATGCATGTGCTCTTCAGCAGTGTTTAATAACTAAGGTGTCAAATGTCTCCTGTACCTCCCACATTACCTGTATTGTCTTGATATTAGGTACTGATTAACTGTCTACTGACTTGTAATGCTATTACTGTTGCACATACTACAATTACTCATGTACTAATATAGCATTTATTGTGGATAGCATTCTTACTGTACTATGTCTCGCCACTGCTACTACTGCTACTTCTTCATGTAAAATATGTACTCTTTTACTTTTGCCACTTCTTCAACTACAACTTTAATTGAAGTTGGTATTAACCCACTTGTCATATATATATGTGTATATTTATGCATGTGTGTCTATATATACATATATATATATATGTATGTATATACTGTATATATATATATATATATATATATATGTATATATATATATATATATATGTATTTATATATATATGTATTTATATATATATGTATGTATT
>NC_134798.1:9919816-9937316 GCF_046742065.1 Oratosquilla oratoria
TGTATGTGGAATCCTTCTGAGGCATAAAGGTGGAGGCATGTGGGATTCCAGGGCTATTGCAATGAATTGTAGGCTGAGAAATCATTGTAAGACCAATGGATGGGCACTTGTCAACAACTGGGATTGCTTTTACGGCAAGAATTATCTACATACAAGTGATTGGGTGCACTTGCCACCCAAAGGATTTCTGCTTCTTGCTGAATCCCTTGAGTGAAAAGTAGGCATCCTGCATTTTTTTTCCAGGTAGGTTATGTAGGAGTTGGGGGGGGGGGGAGTATTGGAATATATACCAAAGGTTTTTCCCCTTTACAAAGGAGGTAACCAAAAAACAGAGGCATAAAATCCACTCCCACCCATTCCATCCCCCACATACTCCACTCCCATCCACCCACCTCCCTCCCTCTTATCCTGGTTCCTCCTGGATGATGGGTCATCCCTGCATCTTACCCACTGCCCTTGGTCAGAAGCAATGTTGCTAGACAACATATCCACAGCAAGGCCGCTTCATTAAATCAGTGACCCCCGCTCCCTCATGCAGAAATGGAGAAGACAAGGAGAAATCCCTTCAGGCTGCGTCAGTTAATTTTTCACACATACTCCCTCACCCCCCATCCCCCACCCACTCTCCCTCATGCATCACAGCATCATCCATACACAACCATTCTCCATTCACCCCTATCATCTGTTTTCTCCCGTCCTTCCTCAACAGACATTCCCCTCTTTCCCAATGCCCCTTTTACCCCCATCCATCCATCTTAATCTTGGTCGCCCCCTCATGCTCACTCCAATAGAAACAGCTCAGAGAGGGAATGTGAAAAGAATCAATTAAACAGGTGGAAGGAGGATTCACTAAAGGTTTACTTTACAAACAGCAGAAGCATTATAAATGAAATTTATTTGTTGTGAGGTAAACCATGCTTAGAGATATTTGACATTACCTGTATAGCTATTACAGAATCCTGGATCAATATGGTGGATAGACATTTCCTTCTGAGAATTGAGATAAAAGAATAAATACTATTTCACAAGGATAGAGTAGGCAAGGGTGGGGAAGAAGTAGCACTTTTCGTCAAAAACTCAGCATATTGTATTATAAACAGATTGGTTAAGAAAGAGGAAAGTAGTCAAAGCACATAATATATTTAGGTGGAGATTATGGGCAAGAATAAGAAACTTATTATTGGTGTCTTATGTAGACCTAATGTTAGCATTGAGCACTGAACTCCTGATTAAAAAAATTCACAGGGCATCCCAGTATAAAAATGGGATCATGGGAGATTCTAACTATTGACACATTGACTAGGAACATTTAGTAGATCAGGGAGTGCATTTTTTTTTTTTTATATGGTACAGGAAAATTTCCTAAAGCAAATTATTACTGATCCTACAAAGGAAGAGAAGGCACTGGACCTAACCTTAGCTAAAAATGGGGATCTAACAAGAAATGTAAAAGTGGGAGATAGTTTAGGCTCTAGCAATCATCAAAAAATAAGATTTAATATTATATGGGAAGAACTGAGTAGTATGAATAACATATTAGTACCTGACGTCAAGAGAGCCAATTCTGAAAAGCTGAGAAAATATTTAAGACAATTGGTCACATGTGAGGCCGGGCCAGAGGACTGTGACAGGGTGGGGTGTGCTGTCATCCCAGATGTCATTTGCATAGCCAAGTGCCCAGACCAAGATCTGATCTTGAAGGGTGGTATGCAAACCCTGGGTGAGATTACAAGCATGAGTTCCATGGACAGCAATCTGGATGAAATGTACAGTATAGCCTGCTTCAATTTTGAATGCACAAAATAAATTCCTTCCCCCCCCAAAACAATAAAGTTGAATACTAATACTCCCAAATAGATGAAAAAAGGAAATATGAATAAAAAGAGGGTTTTACACCAGAATAAAAAACTGGGAAACACACCTTAGATCTAAGTTTAACAGTATAGCCAGACTGGTTATAAAGAACACATGCACAGCAAAATCTAACTACAAAATTAAGTTGCTGGACAAGCGAGATCCAACCCAAAGGGGTTCTTTCATTTTTACAGAACAAAAAATAAGGAAAAGATAGGCCCATAAATGACAAAGATGTCATGTCATATTCAGAGGAAAAAATGAGTGAGGCACTTAACATGGTATTTACAAGAGATATGTTAGATATGGTACCTGACTGTGACCTGATCTTCAGTGAGAATGAGGGAAGTAGACTTACTAACATCAGCATTAGAAAGGCAGAAGTATCCAAACATATTAATAGACTTAAAGCTGCAAAATCCCTGAGTCTAGATTAAATTTTTCCAAGAGTACTAAAAGAGTGTAAATTTGAAATTGCAACCAGTTAACAGAAATATTTAATAAGTTGGTAGTCATTGGTTTTGTGCCTATTTCTTGGGGTAGGCAAATATTTCTGTTTTTAAAAGGGGTGACAAATCATCTGTGCACAACTACAGGCCAATCAGTTATAGGTAAAATGCTTGAATCAATAATAGCTAATAGAATCAGATCACTTCGAGAGACATAATTTGATTTGTGAATCTCAACATGGGTTCACCAAGGGTAAGTCATATGTAACTAATCTATCTTTTTACACTGATGTCTACAAGACATCAGATAACAATGATAGTTACAATGTTATTTACCTTGATTTTAGCAAAGCTTTCTCCTAAGTGCCATACCAGAAACTATAAAATAGAGTCAAAGCCCATGGCAAAGGAGGAAAAGTGTTTGAATGAATTAGACCATAGATCAGTGACAGAAAACAGCAGGTCGCCATAAACGATGTAAAATCCAAATTGGGGAGTATTACTAATGGAATTCCCCAGGGCTTGGTTTTGGGTCCCTTATTGTTCATTGTGTATATAAACAACTTGGACAGTGGGATTAGTGATGTTAATAAGTTTGTGGATGACACTAGAATAGGACACCAAATTAGGTCAGGAGAAGATGCCGAGATACTGCAGGAAGATCTTAACAAATTGTTCACATGGTTGGTGAAATGGCAAACAGACTTCAATATCTTAAGGTGCAGTATGTTAAATGTAGGTTTACACAACCAAGAAAGCAGGTATACTTTGGGTAACACTTTATAGAAAACTGAGTGCAAGAGAGACTTGGGAGTTCTATTGAGTCTTGACCTTAAATCCCGTAAACAGTGCATTAGTGACAGGAATAGAGCTAACAGAGCATTAGGTTTCATTGCTAGGACTGTTATGATTAAAAGTGCAGAGGTAGTTATCAAACTATCTGGTGTTAGACCCATCCTTGACTATGTGGTACAGTTTTGGTCTCCATCCTATAGAATGGATATCAATTCACTAGAATCAGTACAGAGGAGAATGACCAAAATGATACATTGGCTCAGAAATTTACCTAATGAGGACAGATTTAGGCACCTTAATTAATAGTCTCTGAAAAGATGCGTTGTGCATAGTGATCCAGTAAAGGTTTTCAAGTAGATCAAGGGGTTTAACAAAGGGGATGCAGACAAATTCATCGTATCAAGACAACAGGGGATTCACAGTGATGACTTTAAACTGGACAAATTTAGATTTAAAAAGGAACTAGGCAAGAACTGGTTTACCAATAGAGGGGTCAACAAATGTAAACTTAGTAACCATGTAGAGAGTACTGAAACTATCAGTTGTTTTAAGAAGTTTAGATAACTTTATGGATGGGGATGATAGGTGGTAATGGATAAGAAACCGCCTAGTGTAGGCCTTGAGGTCTCTTGGATTTTCCTTCATTCTTATGTTCTCATGTACAAAAACACATTCACACTCAGATTACAAAACAAACACTTCAAGACAGACCATCAAACCTAGTCTATTAAATCCCAGAAAGCATTAGCCCCACAAAAAATCCATCCCAAGAGAAGCAAGAACCTCACTGAGGTCACCATTAATAACAAGAAATGTGTAACTAAGTTTTTAGCAGAAAAGCAGTGCAGAGTACCCCCCCCCCCCAAAAAAAAAAAAAAAAAAAATCTGGACAGAAAGACTAATGGAATCCCCCAAGGAACAATACTCTCACCTATGCTGTTGAACCTCTTGACAAGCTATCTAATAACTCCAGATACAGAACAAAACACCAATGCACTCACACTGATGAATTGGCAATTATAACTCAGCATAGAAATTACAAAATAGCAGCTAAGCACACCCAAACCTACTTGAGAAACTAAAGCAATAAGTCAGAAAAAATTAAATGGAAACCACACCCCAGAAATCATTAGTAACATTATTCACTCCAGACAATCATGAAAAAAACACCTTTATAATGAAATTAAACACCCAAACCCTTCCATTAGAAAAGAGACCTAGAATTCTAGGCATTGCTTTTGATACTCATATGCCCCTCAGCCTGTCAAAGATTTTCCTGTAAAAAAATTTTTTCTCATGAGCTCACCAGTTTTCTGTCCCGCTGCTCTTACTAAATTTATTGTGGTGTTTCATAGACTGCTGTAATTGCATATTTTGAATTCCAAATGGATATGAAGACTTTGTTGTCTTTAATGTTGTTATCCATACAACTAGTATTTTTGCCATGATTTTGATAGATTTGTGATGAGGAAGCCTTCAGATATGCTAAATCTCGGAAAGACTTGAAGATATGGTCAAATTCTTTTCAGAGAAATTCCTTGCTCCATGTCCTTAAGGTCCTTAACATCCACTGACTAGTCCTCCCTATTCATTGGTTTCCTGTATACTTTAGATTTTACACAGTTCTCTGTAATTTTCACTGTTATATTTAGGAATGTAAAATCACCATTTATTTCTAGGGTAAAATGTATCCACTCTTTCATTTAACTGCATCAACTTCTGTCTCAGGTTAATGTTATTGGGGACCACTACCAAAATATCATCCATGTATTGCCACCAATCTGTACCTGCCTGGGATGTAGATATAATATTGCTTTCCAGTTCCTTTTTAGTATAAACTTGCTGCTAATCAGCTTATAGGGGATCCTGTGGTTAGCCCGCCATGCTAAAAATATCCTGTCATTGAAAATGATTGGGGTGAAACTGATATGTAGGGAAATCAACTTAGATGTCTTCCCTGGCCACTGGCAGCTCATTCTCTCTTAGGTCTTTAACAATAATTTTTTTTAGCACATTTATTGGCTCTTGTGTGGACATGTTTGTGAATAAGGCTTGATTATTGAAGCTAGCTAGTTTCTTGTCATTAAGGTCCACATTTCTCTCTGCCTAATGATGGTACCTAAGGTTTTGGTAAGGAGTTTTCTGAACCTATTTCTGATGTTATGAGTCTAATGGGTATGTTTGGCTTATGTCTTTTAGGCAAGCCTCTCATATTTGGAGCCCACAGCAGTTCTTTCAATAAGCTCTATAGTTTCTCTTTGAAAATCATATACAGATTGCTTCTATCTTGTTGAGTTTCATCACTTCATCCTTAGCAAATTTCCTATTGTCCTTTTCATAAGCTCTCTTATCATCAAGTAGATCTTACCCTTTCCTGTCTTGTTTTGTTTTATCCATGACAACAAACCCTTCACCTTTTACCACTTGCATTATCACTATATCCTCATTTTTTCCAAGATACACAAGGGTTGATATGTATTTTGCTGGTAGGACACAAGGATATTTGTCTGTCAGTGCTAGGCAGCATGGTATCACACCTTTAATGAAACCTTTTACCATGTCCTTGTCTGTCAATCTATGATTGCTGTACACCTGTTCTACTTAGTTATATTTCCTAATCCCTGTGTCAAATATTAAGCCAAAATTAAGAGTTTTTTTCTGTTTCGAATAACTGCTTGTTCAAAAGGTTGTTCTGGTTTACCCATTTTGTTCCACATACTTGCATCACATAGCTATGCTAACTTCTGTTGGAGTATATTATCAATTAAGTTTCTCGTATTGTTGATGTATAAAACAGAATGGGTAACACTGTACCCTTTATTCAGTAAATCTGTACAAAAGACCATCATATGCTTCCTTGAAATACAGTTGTGCACTATCGCAAAACAGAATTAATTTGCCTCATAATTGGTTTGAGGCAGGTTTGAAAGTTCCTCCTCTTCAGTATATCTCAGGAATTTTAACTGATTAATGCACTTGGTCATCATCTTCCTGTGAAAAATCTCCTTCACTTCTAAGCCTTGCATATTGCCACCTCCAGACAAATGTACATAGAGATTGACAGAAGGTGGAGATAAGGTGACAAAGAAATGTTAAGAGTAGAGTATGGTGCTTTATCCACATCCAAATGTTTTGACCCCTTGAGCTTTCTTCAGGGGACTGACGAGAGTAAAAGAAATCCAAGCTGTCAACACCTTTCCACACAACTTGTGTCCTCCACTCTTGGCTATCACATTTACTTTACTTTGTGATATATTAACTTTAAATTTTCTTCAGTAAACCCCATCAAATTTATTCACCAACCTCTTCAAGTCCTCCCCTGTCGTAGCCAGCAGAACAGTGTCATCCTTATATCGGCTGTTTAACTTACACTTTTCCCCATTTTTCACCAGTCTTGTTCCATTTGTATCTCTTGCTTACTTCTCTCATCACTCCATACATATATTAAACAGCTATTGTGACATTACATACCCCTGCCTCAAACCAACATTTACTGTAAATGTCATGCTCTCCTTATTCACATTTCTCACAAAAGTTTAACACTCATCACAGGAACTTTACTTCCTCCAAATATCTTCCCCCCAAGTTCATAGTCTCATGGAATAACAAATATACCACTGCATGATGATGGATGGAAGAGGAGAAGGTCAAAGGAGAAGGATAAAGGAGATAGCATGGGAATTCTTTAAAAGTATTATGTACATATACAGGGGTAGGTAGAGGAAAGTTTAATTATGTTGAGTTTCTCATTGTATACGGGGGCAAAGAGATTGTCCAATTATGCCTCTATCTTCTGGTTGTAGAGGGATAGCCAAACAGTGATGGGTAAATTGGATCCTTGGTAGGGGGAAGCACTGTAGATAAAAAGAATAAATGTACATAAAACCTGATAAAACTTCTCAGATGTGCTATTACAGTAATCTGTTAAAGGTGAACTGCCCATAAATTAAGAAATAAACTGTTAATAGTTTTTATTTTTCAAGTCTAACATTAACAAACAATGTGCCGCATTGGCACGTTTGGCTTCAAACTGCCTCATGAGTACTGAGGCTTAAGTTTGATCCCCAACAGCTACCAGTGACTGCCACTTGCCCTGGCTGTCCAAGTACATAGGGCAAAGGTGATGGCTTCAGCTACAGCCAAGCACCCCTGGCATAAGCTCCTCACCTTTTAACAAGGATTTCGACTAATTTTCATTAAGGTGACCAGATTTGCACAAAAATTGTGAATAGATTGTTAGATAAATTAGGTTACTATGCAACCATGTGCTCAGGTGAGTGATACAGTGACATGTAAATATTTGACAAGTGTCAACGGGGATGGCATAACATTTGCCATGTTCTTTTGGTCAATGTGAGGATACTTAAGGAAGTTGTGAAATTGAAAGTGGGCATTATTATGGGGAGTAATTACAGATGAGCTGGTTGAGATGTGATTCAAAAGCATTGTACTTTATCTTATGACAGAAAGAAGCTTATCTGAAAAGTTCACCTCTTCTATCTTGGACAAAATAAGTGTAGAATTCATGTCATGTTCTTAAGTATTTTTGAATTGACTAACTGCTTTGTAAAAAGGACTTGTGACATAGCAAAGGATATTATGGTGTTTGTGTGCTGTGTAAGCCCAAGGAAGTTTTAATACACTCATTGTGCATATTCATCAATTTATTCATTATCCTGCATAAATAAGCCTTTGGTTAAAAAACATTTTACCAGAAAAAAGGTAATTTTTTTTATAGAGTAGGAATATATTGTTGAGGTTTAGTGTACTAAAGAAGCCCAGTTGTAAAATAGGAAGTGATTGATAGTGGTTTTTACTAGGTTCCTATTCAAGAGGATTACTTAGTTTGTTAACCTGTGTCACATATTGGATATTCTGAAGTAATTATGAAAAGATCAGGTATTGATATCACTTTCCACTGGGAAATGCTTTCAAATAACTCAAAATGGCATATGCAACCCTACATTGATGTCTATCAGTGGTGGTGATGTGGTGTACTGAATGTTCTTGTTTGGCATTTTGTATATTATCTCTGAAGCAGAATTGTTTTATATTAAGATGAAGGTGTCTAGAGCATTACTGTGTGAAAAACATTTGTAATATTATCATGGTAGCAGTTGAATAAGTTTGGCGTTTTCCTTATCCTTACGGTGTCTTGGGTCATGAATTATGATATTTGTCTCAGTTATTACCATCAACAGTTCTTCTCTCATTCTCCCACCTCCTCTCCCTCCCTCTTTCTACCTGTCATGAATCCCTCTCCAACCAATCTCCTAATTTCCTACCTAAGAAGAGGAAGACACGCACTCAAAATGGGATATGAAAGCAGAGAAACCGACTGCTACCTCACCACCTCCAAGTGGTGCCCCTGGGTTATGCTGAAAGTGAGGAAGTGACTCAGACTGACAATAAATTTAGTCACCATCCCTCTCTAACTTTATTCTTTCAACTGACAACCGTAAGTCCTTTGGTGATGGTGCATGGTTGTGCAGGCTAATCAAATATCTAGAATTCAGAACAGAATTCTCAAGTAACCAGATCAAAGAAACTATACGATATTGATAAAACAATAATAAAATAAAATAATAAAAAAAAGTCGGGCAGACGCGACATAAGTCATCGCATGCCTTGGCTGGCCCTAGGGGTTTGCGTATAATTGTGATTTTCATATTTTACCGGCACATAACATGTATTCGAACATATAAGGAACTCCTGGTAATTTATTTTGGTATTTATAAAATTTTGTCTCGTCCACTCGCACAGCATTGTTTATATATTTTTGCATCAATATTACGACAAAGCCAACAACTTTTCTTAGAAACGTTTCTTGCGGAAATTAATATCCAGGGATGCTGGAAAAAAAATCCCGCAACCTTCCACTACGCGCCATTTTGTCTAACCCTCTCGCACAGGAATTTGAATATTTTTGCTTCTATATTACGACCAGAGCCCTTACAAGCCTAAATGCCGCCCCCCTAAATGTGTCGCCTCAGGGCATATACCCCCCTCCCAATGGCGGTGATGAGTAAAGGTTCTTTGTGACAGACGGCGTGAATCTGTCTGTTGTTATTTTTTTGTGCGGGTGGGGATAAGTGGGTTGTTTATTATTTTTCATAATTACTATTGTCGATAGGCTGAAGAAATGGGACTTCCTTTTTGTGTAATTTTGCGAGAAGAAAACGGGGGTGAAGGGGACCTGCTCAAGGTTGTCCGTGACCTCGGGAACGGAAAGGCCAGCTACGGGGTTCTGCCATTGTGTGTTGTAGTCCGCATAGTGTGCTAGTGATTTGGCACTATTCCGGCACAATAGCTTAAGTGCCTCCCCAGGGCATACGCCTCCCCCCTCCCATGTGAGGGCCCTGATTACGACAACTCCAACAACTTTTCCTGGTAACGTTTCCCCCTCAAATTAATATTAAGGGATAATGAAAAAATTCCCGCAGCCTTCCCTCCACCCGCACGCTGAAGTGGTGTCATGGCTGTTCAGTCCTAAAGTGCAAGATGTACGTCTGTCCCTGCACGTGTTTTTGTGTCATGTTAGAATAGGGAGAAAAACATACTTCTCACGAAAAAATAGTGGGTGATGCTCGCAACAAAATTGGCGCTTCGTTGGCATGTAGCAGGAAGGTTGCGTTTTTTTCCCATCCCTTGATATTAATTTCCGCAAGAAACGTTACTAAGAAAAGCTGGATTTGCCGTAATATAGACGCAAAAAACATACAACTGGTGCGCGAGCAGGCGAGACGAAACTTACAAATTCCTTTATTTTGCCGTATCTAGCACGGGAGGGGAGAAGTCAGGCAACCGATGTTCTCCCCACCCTTCATGTACCAAACACGGGAAATTGAAAGCTTGAATATCCAAGGCATTTTTGGTAATTTACTTTGCCATTTTAACACAGAAGGGGGAGCGGTGTTGCCGAATGTGCATCACGCTGCAGCAGGGGTTCCCAAACTGGGGGTCATGACACCCAAATGTAGTACTCCCAAATGGATGACGGACAGATTGAAACAGGAGATCGTAATGAAAAGAGGACGTTACTTAAAAAAAAAAAAAAAAAAAAAAAAAACTGGGAAACACATTAAATCAAGATATAACGAACTTGCAAAGCTGGTTATAAAGAATACACATACAGCGAAACGTAATTATGAAATTAAGGTTGCCATTCAAGCAAGATCCAACCCAAAGGGTTTCTTTCATCTCTATAGAACAAAAAATAAAGAAAGAATAGGACCAATTAAAAACTATGAAAATGTCATGATAGAATCGGAGGAAAAAATGAGTGAGGAGTTTAACAAATATTTTCTCTCGGTGTTTACTAATGACAGGTTAGATAAAGTACCTGACTGCGATCCGATTTTCAGTGGGGATGAATAAAGTAGTCAAATATCAGCATTAGTAAAGAAGTAGTCAAGCAGATTGGAAGACTTAAAGCTACAAAATTCCCGGGTCCAGACGAATTTTTTCCGAGAATGCTTAAGGAGTGTAAATCGGTAGACACTGGTTTTGTGCCTATTGCTAGGAGGCAGGCAAACGTTGTTCCTGTTTTTAAGAAGGGAGATAGATGGTCTATATGCAACTACAGGCCAATCAGTTTGACATCGGTTATAGGAAAAATGCTTAAATCAATAATAGTAAATAGACTCAGAGAACACATCGAATGACATAATTCGTGCTACACAGCATTGTTTCTCCAAGGGTAAGTAATGTGTGACTAATCTTGTCCTTTTACACTAAAGTATATAAGGCGTCAGATAACAATGATAATTACGATGTTGTTTACCTTGACTTCAGCAAAGCGTTCGACAAGGTGCCACACCAGAGACTACTAAATAAAATCAAAGCCCATGGCATAGGAGGAAAAGTGTTAGAATGGATTAGAGGTTGGATTAATAACAGAAAACAGTGGGTCACCATAAACGGAGTAAAATCTAGGTGGGGCAATGTTACTAGTGGGGTCCCCCAGGGCTCGGTTTTGGGTCCCTTGTTGTTCACTATGTACATAAACGACTTAGACGATGGGATAAATAGTGAGGTTAGTAAGTTTGCGGACGACACTAAAATAAGACGACTAATTAGGTCAGGAGACGACGCCGAGATTCTGCAGAATGATCTAAATTGTCCACATGGTCGGTGAAATGGCAAATGAACTTCAATATCTATAAGTGTAGCGTGTTAAACGTAGGGCTACACTACCCTGAAAATAGATACAGCTTAGATAACACGCTTTTAGAGAAAACTGAGTGCGAGAGGGACTTGGGAGTTCCAGTGAGTCCGGACCTTAAAATCAGGAATAAAGCTATCGGAGCATTAGGTTTCATTGCTAGGACGGTAACGAATAGAAGTGTAGAGGTAATTATTAAATTAGCGATAGTTAGACTCAACCTTGACTATGCGGTACAGTTTTGGTCTCCGTCCCACAGAATGGACATCAATTCACTAGAATCAGTACAGAGAAGAATGACCGAAATGATACATGGACTCAGAAATTTGCCTTACGAAGAGAGGCTTAGGCACCTTAACTTACACTCTCTGGAAAGACGCAGAGTGCGGGGTGATCCAATAGAGGTGTTCAAGTGGATCAAAGGCTTTAACAAAGGTGATGCAAACAAGGTCATCATATTAAAACAACAGGCCAGGACTCGCAGTAATGGATTTAAACTGGACAAATTTAGATTTAAGAAGGAAATAGACAAGAATTGGTTTACTAACAGGGTGGTCGACAAATGGAATAGACTATCAGTTGTTTTAAGAAACGATTAGACAACTTTATGGATGGGGATGACAGGTGGTGATGGATATGGGGCAGTCTCCTTCATTCTTATGTTCTTATGTATGTTATGAGCCTTTTTGTAGGGGATCATAGAGGGAACTGTATGTACATTCAACCACAGAGACCCAGGTATCGATTTGCTTGTAAAAAGTACATCCTTCTCATTAAAACACGTGATTAAACCAATCCTTCTTAATAAACATTAATAAACAAAATCTTATTGTTCTCGGCAGTGATTAATATTTTAAAATTTAAAGTAATGTATCTGCGATATCAAAAATTAGCACGTTTTCAGAATGCTCATAAAGGTCGGGGTTCATGGTAGGAGTGGTACTATTGAAAGGGTTCACGGAGGCTACTGGAAAAGTTTGGGAACGAATGTACTACAGGGATGACGATCATGATAGTCGATAACTTATGTTAACTGCGCAGTGTGTACTGGTATTTGCTTACACAAAAAACAGCAATCAATTGACAGGCTGTATTTGTTTCAGCGGCCAGCGTCATTCTTTTGTTTATGAATCTGTGCTGTATTGTTTTATCTATTGCTTACCATTTCGATATTTTCATATTTTATCTAACGCAAAATCAATTACCATAAAGAATCGGTAAACTCAGATGATATGAACGCTGGGTTTTGTTTATTGATTATAAACAGACGGTTCAATATACCTTGCGATTCACGCAAACAAGGTATTAAACAATATTTTTCCTTGTCATTCTGAACAAACACAGTTTCCTCCTATTTCTATGCATTTTGAATTTTCATAAGAGTTAACGTTATGAAAAAGAGAAGTAGCTTTGTTTGAATTGTTTTAATTTTCAAATGTCCGGATAGTAAACAAAAGCATGTGAGAGAATTGTAAGAGGTCAGTGAGTGAAATGCTTCGAAGAATTGAACATTGCAACTGAAACACAAGTTTGCCTTAGAATTTAGACAGTGTCAGACAATTTAAGGTTTTACTCGAGTAGTTGGTGTGCTGTACGAGAAAGGGTTGGATGTTTATTGTGTATATTCGTCAGACTCCTTCAGAATCGACGATGGAAAATGGTGCATCCTTGAGAACTATGGTAATGGTAATTTTCTTGAATGGATGAATGCAGTTTCCTGAAAGGTAGGTACATAATGACACGTGTAATAGTAATATAATAATAATAATAATAATAGTAATAATAATAATAATAATAATAATAATAATAATAACAACAATAATGATAATAATGATAATAATGATAATAATAATAATAATAATAATAATAATAATAATAATAATAATAGTACTAGTAGTAATGGAAATAATGACGATAAGCCAGGGTAGAGGGGAGTGTTCAGCGGAATCCTTCAAGGGTAAGTACTAGCTCCTGTAATATTCCATATCTGAATGACGTGATGTTGAGTACAACCTGTGCTAAAATGTTTGGCGATTACAAAGATTATGAAGAGAGAAGAGAACCCAACTGTTGGAAGGGTTAATTGCGGAAAAATAATTTTGTGGTCTTGAGCCATTTTGTACGATTCAGAGAAAGTGCCAGCCTCTTGATCCTTTACTTCATATATATATATATATATATATATATATATATATATATATATATATATATGTATATATATATATATATATGTATATACACTATATATATATATATATATATATGTATATGTATATATATGTATATATATATATGTAGTGTGAATACATATGTATGTGAGTGTGTGTGTGTGTATTTACCTAGTTGTACCTAGTATTTTACGGGAAGGGGAGCTATGCTCGTGGGGTCCCGTCTTCATATCTCATTTTATCTAAACTATTTTTAAATTCATGTATTGTTTTTGCACACACCACTTTCTCATCTAACTTGTTCCAACTGTCTATTACTCTGTGAGGAAAGCTGTTCTTTTTCAAATCTCTTCTATAGCTGTCTTTTTTTATTTTCTTTCCGTGTCCTCTTGTATTTCTGTCATCCCATTTTATCAGATTCTCTCTATTAGTAATTTCTATGCCTTTCATGATTCTGTAAATAGCTATCAAATCTCCTCTCTCTCTTCTTTGCTCTAGTGTCTGTAGTTCAAGTTTTTGTAGTCTCTCTTCATATGATAGTTTTGAGAGTGTTGGTGCCAGTTTTGTAATTGCTCTTTGTATTCTTTCAAGTTTTTTTATACATTTTTTTGTACTTGGTGACCATATCGTTGCTGCATATTCTAATCTTGGTCTTATCAGGGTGATTAGGATTTTCCTCACCATTTCTTCATCCAGGTATGTAAATGCCACTTTGATTGTTCTTATTAAATTATAAGTTTCTCCAAAAATCTTATTTATATGTTTCTCAGGTGACATATTATTCATAACAATGACTCCCAGGTCCTTCTCATTTTCTACTTTTTTTATTCCTTCTTCTCCCAAATTATATGATCCTGTTATTCTGTTTTTGCTTTTTCCAAATTCCATTATACTACACTTTTTTGTATTGAACTCCATCTCCCACTTCCTACTCCATTCCTGTACTTTATTTAGATCTCTCTGTAGTGATTCACAATCTTCTAAAGTGTTTACTCTTTTCAGTAGTTTTGCATCGTCTGCAAAGAAGCTCATATAGCTTTCAATTCCTTCATCCATATCATTAATATATATAGCAAACATTATTGGGGCCAGAACTGTTCCCTGCGGGACACCGCTTATTACTTCATTCCATTTTGAGTGCTGGTTTCTTATCACTACTCTCATTTTTCTTTCTTGCAAAAAGTCTTCCATCCAATTTAGTAATTTACCTTGTATTCCTCCTTCAGATTCTAGTTTCTTAAGCAACTTCTTATGTGGTACTTAGTCAAAAGCTTTTTTTTAGGTCTAGAAATGCACAATCAGCCCATCCATCTCTTTCTTGTATTATATCTATTAGCCTTGAATAGAAACATATTAAATTGGTGACGCATGATCGTCCTTGTCTGAATCCAAATTGCCTTGGATTTAGTACGTTGTTTTTTTCCAAGTATTTTACCCATCTATTTTTGATAATTCTTTCACAAATTTTTGCTATTGTACTTGTTAGAGAGACTGGTCTATAGTTGGTAGGTTCTTCTTTATTTCCTCCTTTATATATAGGTACTATATTTGCTTTTTTCCAATCTTTTGGAACTTTTCCTTCATTCAAGGAACTGCTTATTATGCTATGTATTTTGTCTGCCAGTTCATTCCTGCATTCTTTCAGAATCCAGTTTGCTATTTCATCTGGTCCATGCGATTTTCTGACATCAAGATTACTCAAGTGTATCAATATTTCATTCTTTGATACTTCTATTTCTTCTATAGGGGGGACTTTCTCTTTCCATTCAATCTCTTCAGGTTGTATGTTCTCCCTTGTAAACACTGATTTAAAATGTTTGTTCATAATTTCCGCCATTTCCATTTCCTCAGTGTATTCAACTCCCCCTTGTCTTAATTTCTCCAAGTCCTGTTTGTTTTTCAGTTTATTGTTTACAAATCTGTAGAATAGTTTTGGTTGATCTTTACATTTTTCTATGACGTCTTTTTCATATTTTCTCTTTTCCTCTCTGCACGTTTGTACATATTCATTTCTATAACCGGTATATATTTTCAATTTTTCAGGTCTGTCTTTTTTCCATCTGGTCCAGGCTTTGTCTCTTTTGTCTTTTAACTCCCTACAACTTTTGTTGTACCAGCATTTTACATATTCTTTTTCTTGTTTTTGTCTTGGGACATACTTTTCCACTCCTTTTTTGTAAATTTTTGTCAAAATATTCCATTTCTTTTCCACTGATGTTTCTTCTTTGTATATTTCTTCCCAGTTTTCTTGTTGAAAGAATTCTCTTATTTTATCAAAGTTTGTTTTTTCATACATCATTCTTCCTTTTCTATATTGTTCATTTCTTTTGATATATTTTTCTTCATTAAGTTCCAGTTCAATCAATATGTGGTCACTTTTACCTATTGGTGTTTTATATTCAATCTTGTCCACTATTCTAGGTTCAGATGTAATTAATAAGTCTAGTCTCGATGGTTCTTCTTCATTTCTATACCTAGTGTTCTCCTGTATCCATTGTGTCATTGTGTGGTCAATAATCATCTCAAGTAGAGCGTTTCCCCATGAGTCGTCTCCACCCTTTACTGTCATTTCTTCCCAGCAGATTTCTTTGCAATTAAAGTCGCCCATCATAACTATTCTTCCTCCATCTTCCATTATTTTATTTAATGTTATCTTTGTGTCCTCTAACATACTTTTATGTTCACTCTCCTCCCATGAGGCTGTTTTTGGAGGCACATAATTTATCACAAATTTTCTGCTCTTCTTATCTCTGTCTTCCACTTCTATCATAATCATCTCTACTGTATTCTTTCCATATATGACACCTTTCACGCTTATATCCTTCTTAGTCAGGAACATAACTCCACCCCCTTGCTTTTTCTCTCTGTTTCTAATCCAATAATTGTATGCATCATGTCCTACACTGTTGGGTGGTAGTGGGCCTTTTAATTTTGTTTCTACAATTCCCATTATGTCCGGTTCTTTTTCTTTCAAATAATCATTCAGCTCATTCAATCCTGTTATTAATCCATCTATATTTGTGTAAGACACTCTTAGTTTTCTGCCACTTCCATTGTGTTCTCTGTTTCCCTTATGTTTTTCTTTTGTATGTCGAACTTTCTTAGTTTCATGTTCACTACTCTCCAATAGAATCTCTCTTTCTCTGACTCCGTTCTGTTCTCGTTTTTTGCCTTAGCTTCCAGTCTTTTCTGCTTTTCTTCCTCTCTTTCCTCTTTATTCATTTCCCTTTTTATCCATATCTTTTTATATTGTTCACTTGTTGCTAGTTTCCCTGTTTTGGATAAGATATTCTCTGCCGTTGTTTGTGACTTGAATTTAATCTTAATTGGTCTGGTCTTGTCTGTGCTATACTTTCCGAGTCTAAATTTCTCTTCGATTTGTTTCATAATTTCTGGTTCATCTTCCTGAACTGATTCTAGTAATTGGCTTACTTTTTCATTTTCCTCTTTGATTCTTGTGGTTCTATCTGTGTTGTGTTTCTCTTCCATTCCTAATATAATTATACATTTCTTCTTGTCTGCTAAATCTCTTACTATATTCTCCTTTTGTCTCATCACTTTAATAACTGAGTCTTCAGTATGTTCTTTCAATTGCTGTTTGACTATGTCAGTGAATGAAACCTTATTTCCTTCTTGGGTTGTTTTCCAATTCTTAGTTTCTTTAGCTATTGTTTCTCTGTTTTCTTTACTATTCTTCTTCAATTCCTCATTCTCCACCTTTACTTCTTTTAACTGTCTTTTTAGGTCTTCTATTTCATCAGTTAAGTTTTTATTCGCCTTTTCTAGTTCTTCCAATCTTTCAACCCTTTGTAAAATGGTGTTCATATGACCTAACCTACTCTCCAAGTCCTCGATCACCTTATCAACCTTCTCCTCTAGTCTTGTCAGTCGGGGGGGGGGGGGGGGTTGTGTCCCCCCCACCCGCGTTAAATCCCGTGAAAATATTCTCATCACTTTCTACTGTATTGTTCCTATCTATACTTCTAATCTTTACATTTTTATTAGACATTTCGTCGTCGTTGGGAGGCCTTTTGTTTACCTTTCGCCTGTCTGCCTGGGCCAAGTCTACT
>NC_134798.1:9942316-9944816 GCF_046742065.1 Oratosquilla oratoria
TTTTAACTCCACGTGTATATATATATATATATATATATATATATATATATGTGTGTGTGTGTGTGTGTGTGTGTGTGTGTGTGTATAATACATATACATATATATATATATCACAACAAAGATATGTCGTAGCACATATGTAAAATAATACTGATGACCCACTTTCGGAGAAGAATAAGCGAAGATATAGAGATCTGTATATTTCGATCACTTACTGTGATCCTCTTAGGCAGATATGAGTTACAAAGTACAGAACAATGTGTATTTATAGTAAAGCAGTGAGGTAGCATGAGGGGACGGGGCTCACCAACATTCCAAGAATTTCACAACCAACTCAATCACCTAACGAACAATATTAAATTCAAGGTGGAATGGGAATTAGATCACAAATTACCTTTTCTAGATATTTTAATAATAAGAAATGCGGAGTCACTGTCCTTCACAGTTTATAGGAAGCCCACCCACACAGGGAGCTACCTACATTTCTTTAGCCACCATCCTGACAAAATAAAATATAGTGTAGCTTCAGGCCTATTCTTACGGGCTTTGAGAATTTGTAGCTCCCAATACTTAGATTTGGAACTAAATTCAGTGAAAAATAAACTAACAAAATTAGGATACCCGCCGTGGTTTTTACAAAAAGCTCTTAGCAAGGCCAAAATTAGTTTTCACAAAACAGATTCCCATTCCGCCATGAATCATCATTGGGATAATAGATGCATAAAATTGCCTTTTAACAAATCAATCCATGAATTGTCTCACATGTTACCAAAGGAAAAGGTAAATTTTATCTTCCATTATCCTAATAATTTGTTCAGTAAAGTTGTCAATATACATCATAGATCCAAAAGTAATACAACTCCTGGAGTTTATAAATTACCTTGTTTAGATTGCAATTATGTATATTGGGGACAGACGGGTCGAGATCTCAATACCAGGGTTAAGGAGCACAAGAACTCTGTTAAATACGGACAGGAAAATTCCGCAGTATTTCAGCACGTCGCCAATAAAAACCACCGAATAAATTGGGACGATGCTGAAATAATTTATAAATCCAAATGTAGTTTCAGAAGAAAAATAGTAGAATCCTCCTTAATAAATAATTTCCCAAATTATAACATTTCCCATGGTCAATGGTCACCAGACTGTATTTCTTCTTTTGCCATAAATAAAATGTTACCATCAACATTAACGGTGGACAAAAATCACCAAGGCCCATGCAACGCCGGTCATGTGACCTGAGCCACCAAGATGCGAGCATGCGTGCCGGGCGTGTTGACCTGAGCCCCGTCCCCTCATGCTACCTCACTGCTTTACTATAAATACACATTGTTCTGTACTTTGTAACTCATATCTGCCGAAGAGGATCACAGTAAGTGATCGAAATATACAGATCTCTATATCTTCGCTTATTCTTCTCCGAAAGTGGGTCATCAGTATTATATATATATTATATATATAGTATATGTATTATATATATACACACACACATATATATATATACATATACATATATTATATATATATTATATATATATATATATATATATATATATATATATATATATATATATATTAATATATGAAGATGGAAAAAGAAGTCACGGGTCTAGTTCCGAGTTTTTTAGTTTATTCCTGACCGGTTTCGCTTCATGCTTCAGAGGAATGTGACTCTGGGGTGAAGCTGGCGGTATACATACAAAGAATAGGGCTGCGTTCCCTCTTTGGAGGTGGGCTCCGTTTGTTGTTTTTAACACAGTATACAATAATTTACAATTTTAATGTAGCTATTTAAATCATTTTTGTAGATGTATAACAAATATGATGAGATGTTATATAGGACGTTACATCACTTCAAGTTATTACATTATTTTCATTCTGTCTGGCTATGTTATTTATATTATTATTATTATTATTATTATTATTATTATCATTATTATTATTATTATTGATATTATTATTATTATTATTATCTTATTATTGTATTACATATGAAACTTTGTATTAATATTGTTTAGGGTATTTTTTGTTAAACTATAATAGCTTATGTCGTACAACAAAATACGATGTGATGCCATAGGGCGTTACATCACTTCAATTTATCACATTGTTTTAATTTAATTTAATTTTATTCTATTTCATTTTGTCTGGCTATGTTATAATTTTATTATAAATTATCTTGTGAAGTTTTTTTCGTGTTTTTTACATTTTCACACCACTCACTCATTTTTACTTACACTGTTACACCCTCGGACAACATTTCACATACACCGGAGCTGTATCTGACATCTACAACAATTGTTTAAATAGCTACATTACAAAAATTGTAAATTATTATATATTGTGTTAAAAACAACAAACGGGGCCCACCTCCAAAGAGGGAACGCGGTCCTATTCTTTCTATGTATACTGCCAGCTTCACCCCAGGGTTGATGAAAGAGTATTGGGATGGTTTGGACACATGGAAAGAGTGAGTGAAGAAAGACTAGTAAAAGAGGTG
>NC_134798.1:9949816-9957316 GCF_046742065.1 Oratosquilla oratoria
GCAACCTCTCGGTTTATCAAGAATCCTACTCCACTAGATCTTTCTTTGTCCTTACCTCTATAGTAGAACAGGTGGTGACCATCTTGTAATTGTATCAGCTTTTCTTCCGCTCTTCGGACTTCGCTCAGTCCTACGATGTTCCACTTGATGTTGTCAAGGTCTTCCATTAAATTCTTCAGCCTATGGTCTTCCGAGAGGGTTCTTACGTTGTAAGTATAGATCTTCATTTTCTTCATGTTGTTTAATGTCCAAGATTTGGATCTGCTTGGACAGTGCTTACTCACATTCGGTGGCACACTGCCCGTAAGCACACAAAGCAATGCGGTTGGACCTTTAGGAGACGATGATCCAACAGGAACGCCCGGTTTTGTTTTTGTTATGTTTTTCATTGCTCTATGAAGGGATTTTGGCAGTAATCTCACTTCCCTACCAACTGGTTTCTGGTGAGATATTTCTTTGGTGTCACCTTATCATATTCGGTGATGCCTATATATCTGTAGGGTACCCAATATTCCATGCCGTCATTATGACTGTAACCCATATATCTATTAGGAATTTCCCTGTTCGCCATCAGTGACGTGCCAGCTAGCAGTGGGTCCTGGAACTGAGTGTGTGAGCTGCTTTTTGTCTGATCTTTCTTACAAAACCTGTTCGCAGAAATTTCCTCTGTATTGACATTGTTTTTGTAATCATTAAGATTCTCAAGCCTATCCACCATATTAAGGTGTCACGGTCAGCTCTTGGATAGTTATGTATGTATATATATATATATATATATATATATATATATATATATATATATATATATATGCATATATATATATATATATAATATATATATTATATATATATACACATGTATGTGTGTGTATATGTGTGTGTGCGTGTGTGTGTGTGTGTGTGTTTGTATATATATATATATATATATATATATATATATATATATATATATATATATATTACAACAAATGTAAATATAATAGATGTATGTGCTGCTCGCTGTACTTTTCTCGTCTCGAGGCATCTTCATATGCTGGTGTTCCATTGCTGATCCACTATAAGTCAGTCGGTCTTGAGCTGGTCTATATAAAATGAATATATATATATATATATATATATATATATATATATATATATCACTGGTGAGAAATGTAGTAACACATTTGTAAATCACATAATAATAAAATGATAATGATAATAACAACAAGAATAAGAACATCAACAATAATAATAATAGTAATAATAATAATGATGATAATAATACTGGTAATAATGATAACAATGATGATGATGATAATTAATAATGGTAAATATATAAATGTTATTTGGTGTTTGTCAGCCACGAGAGTGATGTCTGAGCAAATCCTTTTTTTTTTCAGCGGTGATTAGTTTGTTGCGATAGAACACATCAAAGGAGACTCATTACAATTGCCATGGTGTTGGAGCTTTTAATGTACACTAATGACTTCGACAGACCTTGCTCAGTTCTTTCTAAGTCTGTTTTACACCTTCCGTGTTGGTAATGATAATGTCATGCAGTATGAGCTAATCGTGAACACATACTTGATATCTAACATGCATTGGAGTTCACCGTAACGTTATCTTCATTTTGCAACACATTTGATACCTATACTTAACAAATATATTGTATGACTACAAGCAATTCGTGAGCTCATTCACAGGGGGTGACCATCATTTATATTGGAGCTGTCACATGCCGTAATATAGGTTATTCATTACACATTTACTCATTACATATTATGTGTATTCCACACATATAACTAACTTTTGTAATTTTTATATAAAAAACAGCGGGCCAAAACAATTAGTGATACATTATTTGGGAATCCCAGAGCTACATACTAACTTCCAAATATTCGCTCATTGAGGGGCGACCATGCTGAGAGGGGCGTGGAAATTCAACTAGCGTTCTGCCCCGTATTGCTTGTAGCTCCCCGCACCTAGGTAAAACGAATACTATAAGGCAGAGGTTCTCAAAGTAGGGGTCCCGACCCCTAGAGAGGTCGCGAAATAATTTTGAGGGGTCGCGATCGAGATCGTGCAACCCCTCCTTCTGTATGCGGTACAGTTTTGGTCTCCGTCCTACAGAATGGACATAAATTCACTAGAATCAGTACAGAGAAGAATGACCAAAATGATACAAGGACTCGGAAATTTGCCTTACGAAGAGAGGCTTAGGCACCTAAACTTACACTCTCTGGAAAGACGCAGAGTGCGGGGTGATCTAATAGAAGTGTTCAAGTGGATCAAAGGCTATTACAAGGGTGATGCAAACAAGGTCATCATAATAAAACAACAGGGCAGGACTCGCAGTAATGGGTATAAACTGGACAAATTTAGATTTAAGAAGGAAATAGGCAAGAATTGGTTTACAAATAGGGTGGTCGATGAATGGAATAAACTTAGTAACCACGTAGTAAGCGCTGAAACTATCAGTTGTTTTAAAAAACGATTAGACAACTTTATGGATGGGGATGACAGGTGGTGATGGATACGGAGCTGCCTAGTGTAGGCCTTATGGTCTTTTGCAGTCCTTATGGTCTTTTGCAGTCTCCTTTATTTCTTATGTTCTTATGTTCTTATGTTCTCTTCCTCCCACTACCCATCCTAACGCGTCTGTAACTCGCCGCAGCAAGAAATGGCCGTTAAGGCGGAACCACCACCCAATGTTGCCACATCTCCTCCTTTCTGTTCTTTCACTTGTATGCGACCCCAAGAATTCCTCCACTGCCGGTGTGGTGCAGGAAACGGCAACCTCGCGCTCCCTCGCTCATATGCCAAGTTTATGACTGGGAGAAACGAAAACTTCGGAAATACACCAATTTTGTATAGAAACACAAAGAAAGAAAGAAAGAGGTAATAATCTTGTAATATTGATAATAGTTACCGCTTCACTTCCTCACTTCAGAAAGTTTTATTCTAGAATTATTCGTGTAGTTACAGGTGGCATATGCACTCAGTAAAGGCGTGTATTTTGTGAGAAGGCCGTTAGTATCGTTTCGTGATATCGTGATATCGTGATATCGTGAAGGGGGCTTTGGGGGAGAAGGGAATGTCTGTTGAGGAAGGACGGGAGAGGACAGAAGACAGGGGTGAATGGAGAATGGTTGTATATGGATGATGTCATGCATAGTGTGGAATGGGCGGGGGGATGGGGGTGAGGTAGTATGTGTGAGCAAAATTTGACGCAGCCCGAAAGGATTACTCCCCGTCTTCTCCTTTTCTGCATGGGGGGACGGAGAGGGGGGGTCGCCGATTTAATGAAGCGGCCTTGCTGTGGATGTGCTGTGTCTTGCGACACTGCTTCTGACCCAGGGCAGTGGACAAGGTGCAGGGATGACCCGTCATCCAGGAGGTGCTAAGATGGGAGGGAGGGTGGAGGGGTGTGGAATGTATTCAGGGATGGAATGGGTGGAAATGATTTTATGCCTTTTCCTTTTTGGCTACCTCCCTTGTAAGGGGAAAAAAGCCTTGGTATATGTATGTATGTATGCATGTACAAGCAAGGACACATCAACAGGTATCACTGAAGCATCTGATGATGTTAATTCCGAGCAACCAAGCATGTCAAGTGGGAATAAAGGCCATGACGGTCATAACGCAAAAACATACCAGTGTGATCGACCATCCAAGCGCCGAAAATATCAGGAAGAACTCATACAGTATGGATTTACTTGCTGTACAGTTAATGATATTCATCATCCTCAGTGTGTTCTGTGTTTTGAGGTTCTTGCACACGAAAGCCTGAAACCAGCAAAAATTAAAAGACACTTGAAAACCAAACATGCAGATTATGCTCAAAAGACAAAAGACTTTTTCCAACGAAAGGAAAAAGATCTACAAGGACAAAAGCAGGTGATAACACAGAGAACTACAACTCCTGCCAAAGCTCAAACGGCATCATATGCGGTTGCATACCTAATTGCACAGAGGAAAGAGGCACACACAATTGGTGAAGACCTCATAAAGCCTGCTGCAGTGGCAATGTGTCGAGCTATGCACGGAGAAAAAGTGCCCGGTGACCTTGATACCATCCCTCTGTCAAACGACACCGTAAGGCGGCGTATTCATGACATTGCAGATGATATTCGGTGTCAACTGATTGAAAGAGTGAAGAATGTGAGGTATGCTTTGCAGATTGATGAGTCGACTGACATCTCAAATTCTGCTCAGTTACTCGTATTCATAAGATACAGTTTTGATGGAAGACTTCATGAAGACATGCTGTTTTGCTCTACTCTGGAAGGAACATGCACAGGGGATGCTATTTTCACAGAGTTAGACAGCAAGCTACGTGAGATGGGATTGCCGTGGGACCAGTGTGTCGGTGTATGCACAGACGGGGCTGGGGCAATGCTAGGTAAAAGGAAAGGATTAAGAGGAAAAATCATGCAGGTGGCTCCTAATGTGAATTTCACTCATTGTATTATTCATCGGGAAGCTCTTGCCAGTAAGGCTCTTGTTCCAGAGCTAAACAGTGTTCTTGAAACTGCAATTAAAATAGTCAATTTCATAAAGTCACGGCCACTGAACGCCAGATTGTTTGCCATACTTTGTAAGGACATGGGTTCGGACTATGAGGCTTTATTGCTCCACACAGAGGCCAGGTGGCTCTCCCGAGGCAAAGTTCTCACACGCCTGTATCAGGTGAGGGATGAAGTTCGCCTCTTTCTTCTTGAATGTGGGTCCACACTCAGTGTTCATTTGTGTGACTCCATATGGCTAGCAAAACTTGCATATCTTGCAAGCATATATGAAAAACTGAATGAGCTGAACTTGTCAATACAAGGCCCAAACACAAACATTTTGACAATGTCCGACAAAGTAAATGCATTCAGAAGGAAGCTAGAACGATGGGCTGTGAGATCTGAAGAGGGAAATGTTGAAATGTTTCCCTTGCTGGAAGAATTCGTTGAAGAGAATGAATTACACGCATGTTTGGATAACATGAGAGGAGCCATCGCCACTCACCTTCGAAGCCTCTTTGACCACTTCAAAAAGTACTTCAAGGAAGAGACAACTCTACAACAACATGACTGGATTCGACAGCCGTTCACTGCTACCGGGAGTCACTTACCATCAGATCTGGAGGATTCTCTGCTTGAACTTTCGAGTGATGGAACCTTACGGATGAAGTTTGAGTCGACAACACTGGACAAGTTTTGGATATCAGTGGCAGAAGAATATCCAGGATTATCCAAGACCGCAATGAATGTACTGACGCCTTTCGGATCGACCTACCTTTGTGAAGTTACATTTTCCGCACTAACATACATAAAAAACAAGTACCGATCACGACTCCGTGTCGAGGATGATCTCCGTGTTGCGGTTTCCAGCATCGCCCCAAGGCTGGAGACGCTGTGCTCCAAGAAGCGAGCCCATGCTTCCCATTAATAATGGTAAGTTGTTCAGCCTTTAAAAACGGTGAGAGAGAGAGAGAGAAAGAGAGAGATCCATACAAGCTTACATACGTACATGCATATATACATACATACGTGCGCACGTACATAGGCTACATGCATACATACATACATACATACACACACACACACATACATACATACATACATACATACATACATACATACATACATACATGCATACATAGACAGGCAAGCAGATACACGGAGACAGGGAAATGCGTTATAGTGATTGTCAGAAATTCGTTGTTGTTGGGGAAGTGGGTCGCGACTCTATCGAAGTAATTTGTAGGGGGTCGCAGCCAAAAAAGTTTGAGAACCCCTGCTATAAGGTACGTTAGCGGGGGGGGGGGTGAGGGAGAGCCAGAAAACCTCTCCACTGCGCAGGTAGATGATGACATCAACGGAAATATCAAGACCAGGGTTCCGCGGGTCGAGAGCTGTCAGTCACTCAGACCAATGTGTGGAGCGAAGCTCCATCTTCTGATTAAAGGGGTAGCTAAGGCAGACAAATAACATATAAAAATGCCAACAGTTTGTATAGTGCAGAAGTGCAATGCCGCTAGACTGAAAGGCGATAAAAATATACATTTCTTTTCACTACCCAAAGATAAAGAACTTAGAAAGAAATGGATTGAATTATGTGGCACACACAATACTCGGTCATCTGGATATGTATGCAGCCGTCATTTTGAAAGTAACTATTTATTAGCAACATTTCCTGAAATTTTCATTCAATTGCAAATAAACAGACTAAAGAATACGGTTAAAAGATAACTGAGCTTGGTGGAGATAAAGGTCTACATATAAATGACATTGTCATCCCATCTAATAACTCGTCATATTGATATAATCCACCTAATGTGAAAGCATGGAAAACATTTTTATAACTTTTCTGGCGGTCATATCT
The DNA here is from genome assembly GCF_046742065.1 of Oratosquilla oratoria. Taxonomy (NCBI): domain Eukaryota; kingdom Metazoa; phylum Arthropoda; class Malacostraca; order Stomatopoda; family Squillidae; genus Oratosquilla; species Oratosquilla oratoria. Next base: position 9,956,168 of record NC_134798.1, read on the forward strand.
CAGATACTGATAATTTGAGGATAAGAAAGTGATACTGCGTAATTTCAGTATTATGTGAACATCATAGTGTAATTTTAAAGTTTACCATACATACAGATAGTTTTTTAAAGTTTATATTTTCTTCCACCTCTCACTCTCTCCCCCTCTGAATTTCCTATGACGTCACGGTGGAGGTGCGCGGAGGTGGGGGGGGGGTGCTATACGTACCTTATTGAATTCGTTTTACCTTGCCCCGCACTACCTGTTCATGAACTTGCAGCCATGGCTGTACTTGTTGCCTTACTCGAGAGCGTCTCTCGACCCAAAAAGGGGTCATCTTCAGTAGTTACAATATTTTTGATAACGTGAATACAAGAACAGTAATGATACATGGAGCGTGACGGATGGGATTTTGTACCCACGAAGAATCCCATAGAGAGGAAGTCGGTCGGAACGCCGTCGAGTTGCCCGTAGATTGCTGGGAAGATTTCCTCATAGATGGGAGTGAAACTTCTGGTTGTAGTTGTATGTTGATGGAAGGTTTATCTAAACAAATAAAACTGATTCAGCTATCCCTTAATCTCTTCATATCTTGTTCGCGGTAAAGAATGGATGATTGTGTTTCCAATTGTTGTCGGGTGAGGGGATTTCTATGGATGTTGTTGGTGTGGCGGAGGATAGCCCCATCCTGTAAATGTGCTATCCTTCTTTTAGACAAGGTGGTAGTAGTTGAACCTATATACTGAGAATTAAGGCGACTGCAGTCACCAAAGTTACAGTTATATTGGTATATAAGGTTCACTTCCTGCAAGGGGCTTGTCTGTGTAGCTATTTTCTATGACGAGGCTGGACGTCCTTTTAGTTTTGTAACAAATGACGAGTTTTAGGGTGACGTCTGGGTCTGTAGGGGACACGTTGTTGTTAACTATATTTTCTTATTGCCTTTTCGTCTTCTTTGTAAGCGGAGGACATGAAGTTCTTGTAGTAGAGGACAATGTTACCAGGCGTTTCATTTGGTGAGTGATCTTGTGTCATAAAATTGTCCAAATGTCTTTTTATTGCCTCATCTTCTAACCTCTTAGGATAGCCATTATTGGCAAGGAGTTGTGAGCCTGTGCAATTCCACATTGTGTGAGGGATCTCTTAACAGAAAAATTATAACACTCCTGC
>NC_134798.1:9962316-9967316 GCF_046742065.1 Oratosquilla oratoria
GTCAGGAAACGAATGGAATATGATATGTTAATTACAAATCACTTTTGTTTTTCAAACGTATTAATCATGGACTCCAGTTCACTAGTTACCGTGGGATAAGCCTTTGCCGCTTGCAGAGGCAAGCTATAATTAATATTTGTCGTTCGGCACACACTACCGTGCTCTTCGTCTCAAATCATATTTTTAGACATTCTAAGTTATTTCATTCGAGTCATTTGAAATTGCAAATAAATTATGCATAATAAGTTGATAAAGGCAACAACGGATCGTGGATGAACGTTGGTGATGGTGGTCGATAGTTACATTTTATGTGAGTGCATTTGAAACGCGACTATAAAGTACACGACTCAATAAAAATCGTGTACTTTATAGTCGCGTTTCATTTTCCAAGTATTTGTTATAAAATTTGTTTCATGCAAAGCTACACGCGATTTACTCATGTATCTTTTATATTTATTAGATGGTATATATTATTAATCTATCACATACATCTGTTCTAGTACTTGTAATAGAAAAGAGCGGAAAGAACAATCTGGCGTTGAGGGTTGTTAGACAGGTATATTTGGTGTTCTGTTAGATATATATTGTCAAACGTAACTAGACAGGTACGTTTCAGATGTAAAATGGATAAGATTACCGTTAGATATGAAACCGAAAGGTATCAAGAGAGATTTACAAAACAACCCTTACAGGTTGGTGCCATTCAAATGTATTTGAATTCCTATGTTCATAATGTGCTTTGTATCCTTGCAGCATAAGAAATTATGTAGTAATACATTAAGGATTAAGTTACATATTGGTTCGATTTGCACCAACCAACTCCAACCAGATTCCCTGCAGCTTTGACGCGGCGGGAGCTTGGAGTATGCCGTTACACCTGATCCTATGTGATGACAAATCTTCACACCAGTGAAGACTCTCTACTCGTGTCCACGCCCGTGCCGTGCGGTTAGATAGCCTGATAAAGAAAGATTAGGTATTGGTGAATGACCCCAATCTCTGCTTCTCTTAACGGATCATTCACCCTTTTTCTTTCAACCATTAACACCTTCCTTCATCACATGTGGTACCTGGAACTGATGAATGTGAACCCGCCTGTTCATGTTTACTTGGGAAGATACGAACCTCTAAATCTACTGGACACCTGTGCCGGAAACTCAACAGAAAAGAAGTTGGTGGAGCTCACCACTGCTTGGCGAAGCCAGGGAAAGGGAATGCGTGCAAGGAGGAAGTAGAAAGGGAGGCTTGACTCCTCTCTATCTTATCCAGTGCACTCAAGTGCTACGCAGAACCAATGCTGTATGGGGCAGAGGAAAAGGACATACGGGTTGGCAATGCTTACAGTCACATCCGGGTTCCCTCCAATGTAATTGTACATTTGTACCCTGGGAACTTCCGAATCAGTAGGAAGAGACTATTTACATTATTACGTAAGATGTCAGGTAACTGCAGTATCTTCCATGCACACTTTTCACTCCCAGTTCTCATGATGACACCCTCGCTTCTGCAAACACAGCTTTCTGTACAAAAATGTACAACACGAATGAGCTTTTGAGATGGGAGCAGCAACACCTCCACAACCCAACACCCCTCTGATGCATTCCCGCCCCTCTATGTGACACCTTCGTGTGAACGGAACTAGACTCCTTCCCCCCACCCCCCACCCCCCAAGCTCCTCTTCCGAGAACCTGAGAACCATTTACAATGATAACACCGGGACAACTCAACCCTTCCTACAGAGGGAAATAGTTGCTACGGTCGACATTATCGATAAACATCAAAACTAGAAACAACGACAACAACCCAGATCACACCATATAACGTTGCATTCCCGAACTTACCCCACTTTGCCTACCAGTTCAACTCGTACCGAGACGAGGTAAACCCTGACTTAGATTACCCAAGAGTCACGGCCCTGAAATCCACAAATAATAAGTTAATGGCAGAAAAAATGCCCAGATGGAAGTCTATATAATTACCTCGAAGAGAAATGTGGAATCCCTTGGAAAATATGACCCCAGTGAGAAATCTTAATAGTGCAACTGGAATCAAGAACTTAGTACGACCACAAACGGAGTGGCAGATATGGAAGCACTTAGATCCGCCAGACCAACCTCCCACACTCTCCAGTAGTCAACCCGAACGCCCACACCAAAGAAAACCATCCGTGCGACACTGGAACTTCTTTTACAACCTCCTACACGGTCTTAGCCTGTTCCAATAGAAACCTTATAAACTTTCGCCCTTTACATGCCTGAATTATAAGAACCCATCACATAAAACTTACCCCTTCCATCCCCCAACACCTAACACCCAGAAATTCATCCACCCACTTCCTTCATGCATCCTAGTACCAACTGCCCCAAGAAAGGCCCGGTTCTCCAGTAGAAACCATAGAGGATGTGAAGAAGTTCCATCAATACCACACGAGTAAACCCCCACCCCAAAAGCGACATCAAACCATCCTTCCCCCAAATAACCGAAGCGAGTCGCCTTCATCTACCATCAGGCCATGCGCAGCTCAAACTTGGAGGTGAGAGCAGATATTCGCCCTATTATACCCCATTGCTAGCCACACGTTTATACTAAACCCCTTTCTCTTAGACCTAATGCTCCCACCAGAACCATGTTCAGGTTCACCCCAAAACTCCATCCTCCATCTCTTCCGAACAATACCCAAGCACCCTGAAGTATCCCGACTGCAGCAACAAACAAATCCTACACCAGCCCCCATTCGTACACAAACCAACCGTCATACCCTACCAACCAAATAGCAACATACTCCATCATACAGTAAAATTGCCAAGACGTACCCCAAGCTGTAAAATATATACGCAACTTCTTCCGGCAGTGCAATCATGACTGCATCTGCTTACAAGAAACGCAACTAGACACACACACACCCAGCATATCTATCCCCCATCTTACCCAAGCCAAACGAGGAGGTACAGCAGTTTTCGTCTGCCGAAATGCAATGTTGATCATAACTGTCACGACCCACCTATGGGCCAAGCTAGTCGCAACAAGAAAAGAAGAAAAAAAGTAAAGGCCGCACGCAGTTCGGACGAATGACAGAGAGTTCAGGCAGGATAATTAAACTATTCGTTAGAATTAAATATTATTACGCAAACAAAAATAACACATACAGCATAAATGGGCACAGAATAATAAAAGCATATCAATACATATTACATAGAGTATGCACATATTTTTTTTACCAAGTAGAGTAGCTGGGTATGCTCTTGTGTTAAGTACGTAAGAACAGGCGGACGAAACGAAGTCTTGATTATGGGGTAGACGAGTCTTGATTCTGGTTGCTAAGGTCACACCAACGATCTCGGGAACAAATGGGGTTTGAGGTGAAGCTTAATTACGATAACTTCTGGTAGGGGAAGCTTCTGGTAGTTCTTTTGGTAGGTGAAGCTCCTGGTAGTCGGGAACATGTAAGATATTGGTTGATGTTTCGTAGTTGAGCGAATAAAGTGTTGAGACGCACATAGTCCTGCAGCAGTCTGAAGATGTCCGAAACAGTTCGGGAAAACACGAAGGCTGTGCACTTCGCGTGGAGATGGACATTCGTTGTGGTCCAAAGGACTTGTTTATCGGAGTTGTCGTAATCGACGAATGTAGAATATTTTCTATGTAGATTCAGATAGGCCCTGGGCGTCTGCTTCTTTTCCTGTCTTCTCTGTTCTCTTCTCTTTCTGAATCTGTCTTTGGTTCTCTTCTCTATTGCCTCTCTTCTCTGTGTGTCTCTCCGTGTCTCTCTGGGAATGGGAGCTTACGTTTCTGGGGATGGCAAAACGGAAGTAAATCTGTAGTTTAAAGACCTTCGACCAATGGGAAAGCAGAGTGAGCTTTCCCGCCAAATTATGTCCCGTTTCTGAGCTTGGCGTCATCTGACAATACATAAGGAGGAGTGCTCCAACCAACGGTATTGCGCAATGCTTAATATTTTAAGAAATACACATTGATATTATGAAATACAATACAAAATCAACATCATATTCACGTAAGGCGTGCCTTAAAATACAAACAGGAGACTTTATTCACACACGAGGGAGATACGGCACAACCACAGGATTCTATTTACGCCAAGGATGTGACAATTACCAATTACAGTCCTCACACCTCTCTAGGGCATTGCAGCCAAAATTTTCATACATTGCCTAGTAACTACCTACTTTGTTTACCCTCGTCAGAAAACTTCACTTCTGAAACACTGTCAGACTTTCTTACACAACTACTCTTTTATCTTCTACTTGGGAATTTCAACTCAAGATAGACTCTTCCGGGAAACACCACCAAAACACGAGGTAAATTAATATCCTTTCTACTGACAACTCGCTCCTACCATTACCTCAATCGTTCATCCATAACGTCCCACAAAAATAGGACTCCTAACCAAAATCTAAATATCCCCCCCCCCAAAAAAAAAAATGACGCAAGAGAGGTACTCCTCACCCCCCCCCCAAAAAAAAAATAATAATAGTAAATAATACAAATAAACCATTAGGCATGACGACTTCTATAACCAGATCTTACAGAATAATAGTTTCCGAAGAGTGAATAAAATAGAAAATAAATAAAAAACAAAACAAAACAAAACGCAAATTTGTTTTGAATATGAAGTAATTAAAGATTACTTTTTTCGAGTGCAGTTACGCAACATTTGCTTCTATCAAATAAATTACATACGTGCTTAGCCAAATATCGAAAGAACAAGGTCGACGATTTTTTTTCACGATTCAAGAAGGAACGAACATGTTTCATAGCTACTTCTCTTCGGTTACATTTCCTAAATTCATTATAATAGCATGACGCTAAAGTCGTCTATGTTGAAATATATAAGAAGTTAGAAATAAGTAAAAGACTAAGCAAACACTTAAATGGATTAAATTTTAACGATTCCATGAAGACAAATTAAAACGAATCTTTGAACTTTCTTCCGACCTACTAAGTAGTGCTTCGTAAATACGAATATATTCTTTAACAATTGT
>NC_134798.1:9972316-9979816 GCF_046742065.1 Oratosquilla oratoria
GCTGCGTCCGAAGACGTCGCATTTGTCCTATGTCCTCCTGGGGCAGGTAACGCTTGTTTCACACGTATCGACTTTTCGCCCTGCACCGCCCACGACACGACGTCGTGCTTTCAAATAACCATGGATGTCTATAGATACCTATGGCTGTTTGAGAGCGAGACGTCGTGTCGTGGACGGCGCACGGCGAAAAGTCGATACCTGTGAAACGAGCCTAACAGTCATCAAAACCCTACATGCACTGATCAACATCCATACAAACTCACCAAGTTGAATTAAGCCATCGTCATAAGGTGCAAGGGTTGTTCGTCCTCCGGAAGGATAGCCCGGTCTTGCAGTGGGCCAAGAAGCTTTCCCGCTGACTCACTGACCCCATAGCCCTCAATGATAGAAGCGCTGGGAAACTTGTCTTTGCTTGCATGCGTACAGTCACGAGCAAAATTTTTGATCCACCCAGAATTTTTCATGATACATTATATAAATTCCGTGTCTGACAATATTTTTTACCTATTCAAGAAAATTGCTCAACTGTAAGCTAAACCCTATATAGGAATATATATCATGTACTCGGAAAAAAATCGACGTTGTGAGAACTGTAGGATGAGCCAAAACTTTTGCTCGTGACTATACACTGATGTCTTGCACACGGGCAATGTCTTGAGGCTTGGGTTAGTCCCGGGTGGGACTACTTCGGTGCCTGATAAGAGTGCCGCGCCAGGTGGTTGCGGGGTGCCCGCTACCCTCCAAACGTAGCCACCACGAACAGGAGCAGCAAACAACTTGTTGCTCTTGGAGACTCCTCGGGAGGTTCTCCCACCACCACCTCCTCCTCCTCCTCCTCCTCCTCCATTTCTTTCTCTTCGTCTTCCGAATTTTCTTTCCCATCAGATTCCTTGATTTCTTCCTCCTTTTTGTAATGAAGGTTCTTGGGAGGTGTTCATTCCTTCTTTATCGTCTTCCCCTCCTCCTCCTCCTCCTCCTCCTCCTCCTCCTTCTCCTACAGGTCTTTGTGCCAGTCTCACCTCCCTTTCCTCCTCGTGGTCACATTTCTCCTCTTCTAACAGTCTCCCCTCGATTCCCCTTTCCCTTTTCGCCTCTCCTTTTTCCCTCTTCTCCCTCTTCGCCTCCCCTTCTTCACTTTTTTCTTTAGTTTGCACTCCCCAACTCCTCTTCCCACTTCCTCCTGTTCTTCCGTGGCTTCACCCACTTCATCCCTCCCACGTGACCATCCCTTGCCATCTCCGCTCCCCCCCCCCCCCGGCCCCATTCCCTCGCCTATCGTAGTCCAAACCACGAGTTCTTGCTGTCATCTCCGCGTCACGTTTGTATACATCACAGCCACACACAAAATGCCTGTGGGAGTCTGGGTGTGTACGGGCAATTGAAAGCTCCATCCTTTCTGGGCGGCGGGTTGCTTTTCTTTATCCTGACTTACATGCCTCAGGTCCGGTTTGTTAAGGTGAGGTTGTCGTTTTGTGGCTCCACACAAACTCGCTGTCCGGAAATAATATTTTGTATGACGAGCACACACGCACACACATACGTACACACACACACACACACACACGCACACACACACACACACACACACACACACACACACATGCACACAGTGACACATGCACACAACACACACATGCAAATACTTAATTTAGAATGTGCGTGTGTGTGTAAGATCACACAGTTACCCATCGATAAAGTAATATATGAGCTTTAATTTTTCATCCGGGAGGGTAACAGCTGTCGATCATGAGTCCAACACGTAATCCGAGACCATTGTGAGTCACACACACACGCGCACTTACACACACACGCGCGCACTTACACACACACACACACACACACACACACACACACACACACACACACACACACAAAATATGATGAATTGGAGAGTGAGAGACAGGACCCCACGAGCCTTACTCCGTTCCTGTATAATACAATTAGGTAAATACAGGAGAATTTATGAATGAATGTACCACGCCCACCTTTGAACCCTCTGACCCAGAAGATACTCAGGCCTATCCCTCCTTGTCCCACCCATTTAGGCCCTGTTCACACTAGCGGTTTGGACCGCGGCGGTTCAATTACAATGTAAGTTAAAGGAGGCGTTCACACGCATTTTTTCTCTATATGGTACCACCGCGATTTCCTCGCGGTTCAAACCGCTAGTGTGAACAGGGTCGTATTAGGAAATTTTCGATACCCGAGGCCAAACGTCGTAGCAAACAACTATGGTCTTTATTCCATCTAGTCATAAGTCTACAGATCTGTATAGTGTATCTTTTCGGGCTCTTTGAGGTTCGTTTAAGAATACGAATTATATACTACAGTGATAGGAATGAGATTTGGGAACTTGGTGTACGCTCAGGGTCTGCTCAGCCCCGACATCATGATAATAATGTTTCCCAATCAGAGATGAAATATGACATAATAATTGGAAAGTAAAAATAAATCTGTGCCGTAATCTCCCCAGCGTCTCGCACCCATTTAATTAATTCTATTTAGCTCAGACTTTATCTGGAGAACATGGACTACATTAGTTATTATCAGCAGCCACTCAAGGCCTTCTTGCTACCGTCCAAAAGCCTAAGTACCCACGCGGTGCCTTATCGAGGCTTCCAAGAGGGGTACAGTCTCCTCCAATTCCGCGCGAAATAGGTCTTGTTACCGTGTCTGCCGACGAGGCAGATACGCTTAAGTAATATAGCTTGAGGTGCAGTCACGAGCAAAAGTTTTGACCCATACTGCAGTTCTCACTACGTCAGTATGGTATTACATGTTGAGTTTGTGATAAATTTTCCTATGTAATGTTTAGTTAGGTAATTTTTATGAATAGATTAAAAAAAGTTATCAAACAAAGAATTTGAATGTTGTATTATGAAAAACTCTGGGTGGGTCAAAACTTTTGCTCGTGAATGTACCTGTGCATTCACCCTCTTGATTCTGACTGCCAGAAGGCTATTTTACTCAATTCCGTGGCGCCCACTCGGTGGCGACAGGGTAAAGACGGCGTTACTGTTGCAGAAAGGCCACGTCGCCTAAAGGGTTTGCTAGGTAGTGGGGCAGACTACAACCATGGGCTTTGTTGTGATCGACACAGTTGAATAGAATGGGAACGTTGCGTGTGTCAGAAATGGTGTAGTAAGTGTATACACACACACACACACACACACACACACACACACACACACACACACACACACACACATATATATATATATATACACACATATATATATACATATATATATACATATATATAAATATATGTATATATATATATACATATATATATATACATATATATATATATATATATGTGTGTGTGTGTGTGTGTGTGTGTGTATGTGTGTGTGTGTGTGTGTGTGTGTGTGTGTGTGTGTGTGTGTGTGTGTGTGTGTGTGTGTTTGACTGAAGGCCAGAGCTAATTCTATATCCACTATCTTAGTGAATTTCTCGATTTTACGAATGGGTTGTTTATAACTCAAAGGGAGATTATACACAAGGCTTCCGAGTTTCATGGTGTTATTCGATTAAAGAACATAACACAAAAATATAAAATACAAGGTTTCGGGTAAGTAAAAATCAACACACAGATCAGTATTTAAATATAGATATATGAAGATACTAGGAGAGGTAGGTTGAAGCTGGACGTCAGGTCATGGGGGCATTGCATTAGCAGGCGTTAGCAGGACATTTGGTCACAGAAGGACGTTCGCTGTTACCATGCAGCCTAGTTGTGTAGCTGTAAAGAAGTAACTGTGTCAGTCTGTATATTGATGATTGGGGTGTATTGTGAGATGTAGACTCTTTCTAAAATATGTAGTTTCTTGTGATTGTTGCACTGTTTAAGTATTTTTGTAGGAGTTTTATTGTGTGTTTGTGTCATGTGTTTGTGTATGCTACCTTCACGGGCATGCATTGTGAGTCTCCTGCTCACAGAGTAGAGGTAGTGATGACACCTATGTGCGAGGCATTGGGGAGAAGTTTATAACCCTCTTTTGGGCAAGTGATCTGGTATACCATATTAGTCTGTTAAGGAGATTGTTGTCTTTAGTCAAGTTGTTTCTCATGATGAGGCTGGAGACTTTTGTATTTATGTATTATATGATAAGAGCCAATTTGTCGTGTGAGTTGGTGCAAGTAACGTTACGTGCAATTATTTCTTTCAGAATACGTTGGTCTGTTTTATTTTATGTTGGTGTCATTTTATTTTTGTAATAAATTTGTGTGTGCGGAAGATGTGTTGTTTTGTTCGTGTAGTGTTATGGTGCGGGTGATGAAAAGTCTCGTCCCTTTGTCAATGATGGAGTTGGAAAAGCCGTTATTAATAAATATCTGACGCACGGCACTTCCCTCGACGTGGAATCGTTATTTTCACATATCCTACCCCCGCATGACCTGACGTTCGGCTTCACCCTACCTCACCTAGTATCTTCATATATCTGTACTTAAATACTGATCCGTATGTTTCTTTTATATTTACCTGAAGATGGTTATATGAGTCAACCGAAAGCTTGTATTCTATATTGTTGTGTAATGTTCTTCTATCAAATAACACAATGGAACTCGAAAACCGCATGATTAACCTCCCTTAGAGTTATAAACAATCCATTCGGAAAATCACAGAACAGGGGATACAGAATTAGCTCTGGTCTTCAATCGAACACGTCTACATGAGAACTCACTGCCCATTTATACCAATATATGTGTCTGTATATATATATATATATATATATATATATATATATACAAACTGTGTATATATATATATATATATATATATATATATATATATATATATATATATATATATATATATGCTAATAAGAACACGGGTACGTGTGTTCACTTATGCAAAGTAGACCACTTGGAAAAAGAAACTAACGAAGCAGAGCGCTTTCGTATATTACATCTTCAGCGCACTGAAGATGTAATATACGAAAGCGTTCTGCTTCGTTAGATTCTTTTTCCAAGTGGTCTGCTTTGCATATATATATATATATATATATATATATATATATATATATATATATATATGTGTGTGTGTGTGTGTGTGCGTGTGTGTGTGTGTGTGTGTGTGCGTGTGTGTGTATGTATGTATGTATGTCTATATTGAGACATTCTGATAAACTGAAGTGAGTGGGAGGAGGAAACACTGGAGTCTTATTTTGAGTTTTAATCTTGACTAGTTTGCCTACAAGATTTTTCAAAATGTTGTAGCGAAGATAGTCAAGAAGAAAACAACATATATATATATATATATATATATATATATATATATATATATATATGTGTGTGTGTGTGTGTGTGTGTGTGTGTGTGTGTGTGTGTGTGTGTGTGTGTGTGTGTGTGTGTGTGTAAAATGAGCCATCCCGAGTCCACTGCTGAACAAAGGGCTCCCTCATACCATTCCACGATTGCGCCAACCTCTGCCACGTCACTCCTGCAAACTTCTCTATCTCATCTCTCCACCTTTTGTCTGGTCTCCCTCTTCCACGCTTCCCATCTTGGGGCATCCACTCAGTAACACACTTGCTCCATCACTCATCAGTCGTTTGCACAAACTTACCTGCCCAGTTCCACTTCCTCTCTTTTACCGACTCCACAATATCTTTCACTCTAGTCTGCTCTCTCACCGAACTTGCTCTCGGTCTCTCAGCGTTGTTCCCATCATTGATCTCTCCATTCTCCACTGTACAGTCTTTAGCTTTGTTTTCATCGCCTTCGTCAGTTTCCAAGTCTCACACCTGTAGATTATTGCTGGTAGAATGCATTGATCATGAAAATTACGTTTCAAACATAAAGGTAGAGAGGCTCATAGGATTTTATCATACATACCAAACACTTTCCAACCAATTGGAGTACGTCTTTTTATTTCATTATCATTATAATGTATATACGCGTTGACATTGGTTGGTTTTCGGTGAATACTATATTTAAATTTCTTATTGCATCTGTGAATGTTACAATATAAGAAAGAAATGCATGAATCTTTTTCAATTTCTAAAGTGAATTTTATAGGAGCCAATTGATTTAATTTAGTTACAAAGGTATCAACATTTTCATTGTTAGGCCAAATACAAAGAATATCGTCGACATACCGAAACCATTTGACCTTCTTGGGAAGTATGTTTGCTAAAAGCTTGGTCTAAAAAAATTGTGACATGCATTTCTTTCTTAGATTGTAACATTCACAGATGCAATAAGAAATTTAAATATAGTATTCACCGAAAACCAACCAATGTCAACGCGTATATACATTACTATTCAGCCCACCATAATAGAATTAAACAGTCAGCATTTTCTTCCATGTTCTTTCGTGGCCTGCGCATCTGCAGCCCAGAATTTGTGGATGACGAAATGAACAAAATTTATGATATCGGAACACAGTTGAGATATCCCAAATTCTTTTTGGACAAATGTTTTAAAAAAGCAAAAAGGACATTCTATAAAGGCGAACCAAAACAAAAGTTTGAGAAAAAGAATTTACTTGTATTTCCTTTTAATGAAAATCTTATAGAGATTCCCAATATACTTAAAAATTTCAATGTAAATGTAGCTTTCAAGAACAATACAACTCTAAAAAATCTTCTCATAAAGAATTCCCCTGGCTGTGTTTATAAAATACCTTGTAGTAAATGTGACAAATATTATGTAGGTTAAACAGCATAAAAAAGGCCCAAGAATCTAGTGCACTTTTTAAACATGTTTGTGAATTTGACCATCCTATTGACTGGAAAAATACTTCGAAAATTATACAGTGTAAGAACATAACAGAAAGAAATATCATAGTCAGGAATTATCAAATGCAATTATGACCAACTCATTATTAATAGTTTAGGATTATATAAATTAGATCCATATATTGTCAGTAATATAAATAGTACATATCTTAAAAGTTAATGTAATAATGATCCTTTTCCATGACCTCGCCGAGTGACCCAACCGGAGCTTTCAGGCTTCGGAGAGGAGAGTAAATGTCTTTCTTGTCCTATTTATACTTTGTATCTCCATTTTTTTTGTTCTCATTTTTCTGTACTCCTTGATAATGTGAATATATCACGAAAGCTCTCGGACTCCGTGTGTTTTTCCTTTTCCTAGTGGACTCTGCATATTTGTGATTCACGTGTGACTCGTGAAATTTGTGCATATATATATATATATATATATATATATATATATATGTGTGTGTGTGTGTGTATGTATTTATGTATAATGTATACATATATATATATATATATATATATATACAGTACACACGCGCACACACACATACACACATATGTATATATATATATATATATATATATATATATATATATATATATATATATGTATGAAAAAGATGAAAAAAGAGTCTCAGGTTTCGTACCGATTTTATTCCTGACCGGTTACGCATGTACTTTCTTCTAAAGCAAAACCGGTCAGGAATAAACTCGGACGACCCGTGACTTTTTTTTCCCACCTTTTTCAACTTGTCACAATGTCTCAATATAT
>NC_134798.1:9987316-9989816 GCF_046742065.1 Oratosquilla oratoria
GTGATTTCTTGCATAGAAAAAAAATGAGAGTAGTGCTCAAAAATAAGGGTTCTACTTGGGAAGAGGTGATTAGTGGAGTTCCACAAGGATCGGCAGTGGCTCCAATAATGTTTACTATTTATGTGAATCGCATGAACGAGGGTGTGGACAATTACATGAGCTTCTTTTCTGATGACGCAAAGTTGTTGAGAAAAGTGAGCACTGAAACAGACTGTGAGTCGTTGCAGAGAGATCTGAACAAACTTTGGGAATGGAGTCAGAAGTGGAAAGTGGACTTCGACATTAAGAAATGTAGTATAATGTAATTTGGAAAAAGTAAAAACAGGATATCAGGACAATATAAAATCGATGAAAACGAAGTAAAGAAAGTGGGATTTGAAAAATACCTGGAAGTATTAATCACAAAGGAAATGTCCCCTGATAAACAGATAAACAAAATTGTCGGAGAAACCTACAACTTGCTGAGATCAATAAAAGTGGCATTTACTTACTTGGACGAAGAAATGGTGAAGAAAATACTAGTCACACTGATAAGACCAAGACTGGAGTACGTAGCGACATTGTGGTCACCCAGTACCATAAAGAATATTATGAAAATTGATAGAATCCAAAGAGCAACTACGAAGATGGCCCCAACATTTTCAGTACTGTCATACGAAGAGAGATTGTCAAAACTAGAGTTACCGACCCTGGAACAAAGAAGATAAAGAGGAGACTTGTTGACCATCTACAGTAGAGAATCATGAGAGGTATGGAAGTCCTTGATAGAGAAGACTTACTAAATTGGAATACGAGAAATACAAGACGTCATGGAAAGAAACTCAAAAAGGACAGTTATAGAAGAGACCTGAAAAAGAACATCTTTCCCCACAGAATGGTGGATGTATGGAACAAACTGGACGAAATGATAGTGTGTGCAAAAACCATACACGAATTTAAGAACAATTTAGATACTGCGAGATACAGAGACGGGAAACTACTTCCTGTAAGATACAACTGGGTAAACACACACACACACACACACACACACACACACACACACACACACACACACACACACATGTATATATATATATATATATATATATATATATATATATATATATATTATATATATATATATATATATATATATATATACTGTATATATATATATGTGTGTGTGTGTGTGTGTGTGTGTGTGTGTGTGTGTGTGTACAAGCACGCGCAGTGAAAGGGAGAAGATAGGAATGATGAAGAGACGAAGAATGAGAGAGAAAGATAGAGAAAGGTGGAAAATGAGGAAGAGAGGGAGATTTACAGGCCATAGGCAATTTATCAATTTGTGGTGTAGGCCTATGTATGTATAGTTTTTTATATTAACTCAGTTTTGCTTGTTTGATTTTTTACTATACTTGTGATGATGTTCGTATAATGACATGCTAATACAGCTAATGTAAAAACTGGTATTTCCACTTTCTTCTTGAGGTCTACATTGACTGGTGGGTCGGCACGGAGCCATAGTGACGTCATGTCGCTTGTTAGATGTGATGACGTCATCTGAGTCGTACTAAAGAGGAAAAGGTCGTATTTGTTAACGTAAAATCAGCTTCACCCCTATATTCTTAATTAACCAAATTATTTGCAACAGGTGTCAGTATTTTGAGTGGAAAGAAAAGATAGTAAAAATCAAAAATGATCGACATTTTTTTAGTGGATATGAGTTTTCAGTTGTAAAAGAATGCTGTGAGACTCTGCTCCGTAGGGGTGTCCTGAAGTCCCTGAAATCTGAATTGCATAAAGCTTAGGCAGTCAATACTTCATGTAGGTGTGTAAGCAAATATGTCGAAAATACAAGCCGAAATAGAGCATAAATATGTATGCAGAATTTCGTCAGAATACTTTCTACGTTAGCCGTTTTATCAAACTTCCACCAGGCGATTTTATCCAGCTTAGAGAAATCCTTTCCGTGGCGAATGGTTATTGAAGAATGATACAATTCTTTTCTGCCGCAAGGTAAATTCCAGTTACGTTACTCGCCTGATACCATGATTATATTTGAGATGTGTGTCGAGGTAATTGGGACATTAATAACACTGGATAATACTAGTTTTGACTCTTTAAATGTCTTTAGTGTTTCTATGGTTGTTTTCCCTCCTGATTTTAAAAATACCATTGAAAATTGCATAGTATCAATATTTTAAAAGATAATTGAGGTTTTATATACAAAACAAACTATACATAGCTGCGATAGTACACTATAGTATATTCACATTGTCTATAGAATAGCTGATATTTTGTCCTTGTATTCCCTTTTAAAACTAATGAGAAAATGAAAAGTAAGAATAAAAGCATGTGATACTGTTATAATAGCCCGCTAGAAATGCACTGATAAGCGTGGTTTCCTACTTTGAGCTCCTTGATCTTTATGCACCAGTGACCATATATAGTTTCCCATCACATCAGTGTCCCATCTTCCTTGGTATCTTTTCTCCATTGCAACAATGTCCTGATGGAACCT
>NC_134798.1:10019816-10022316 GCF_046742065.1 Oratosquilla oratoria
TTACTGATTAAATCTACATAATCGAATCTAGTGTTATCAAAAGCACTTTTGATGATAATATTAAATTGGGTTTAGTTTGTATAAACTAGATAATTTCATCATTAACAGAACAGTCAAACAGCACCACAACACTACCATAATATCTTGTTGGGCCAAATGTCTCATGAGGCTTTTGGTCACATACATGTCACCTATATCTATTTATTCATTTATCTGTTTTGTTATTTGTAATTGTATGTATGTAGTACGTGCATTTTTGTATGCATTTATGTATATACTTGCATATATTTATATATTTTTGTGCACGACAGCCATTGAAGAACATAGATGTTGATGTGACCTTCACATTCTCTTTCTTATTTCTGTATCTATATTGACTTCTATTATTTTTCCTTATACACTGAAGATGTCATAATAGACGAAAAAGTTTAGTATTCCGATCTTTTAATTTTCCTGTGGTTTCTGCAAAATTCTTTAGTCACGCGTGCACTGTGATTACTGTTGCAACATGTATATATATATATATATATATATATATATATATATATATATATATATATATATTGCAACAGTAATCAGTGTACGCGTATATATATATATATTATATATATATATATATATATATATATATATTGCAACAGTAATCACAGTGTACGCGTATATATATATTATATATATATATATATATATATATATATATATATATATATATCAGATAGTGTTTATGGTCGTCGCGCACAGGACTCGAACGTACCGCTCTGATGCCAAGAGGCTCCTGAGGCAGTACCTTGACTCACTCAGCCACTGATTGATTTCGCTATTTACTAGCGAATTTCTCTCATATATATATATATATATATATATATATTTATATATATACATATATATATATATACCTTTATATATATATATATACATATATATATATATATATATATATATATATATACACATGTTGCAACAGTAATCACAGTGCACACGTGACTAAAGAATTTTGCAGAAACCACACTGAAATTAAAAGATAGGAATACTAAACGTTTTTATCTATTAAGACATCTGAGTACAAGGGAGAATAATAGAAGACAATATAAAGACAGAAGTAGGAAAGAAATTGGGTAAGGGCATTTGAACATCTATGAACTTCGATGGCTGTCGTGCAATATATATACTGTATATACTCTGAGGAAGTCCTTTAAGGACGAAACGTTAGTAATAAACTCCAACGGTTTTTTGGCGTTTACCTCATCACCCTTTCCACTCATATATATATATATATATATATATATATATATATATATATATATATATATATATGTATATATATACATATATATATATAGAGTACATATCTGGTGAAAAACGCAGTAACACATTTGTAAATCACAACTGACACCACAGTCGGAAGAAAGAGTTGAATAAGTGTATATATTTCGATTGCTAACTGCAATCCTCTTCAGTAGGTACTACTGAAGAGGATTGCAGTTAGCAATTGAAATATAGGTTGATTTATTCAACTCCTTCTTTCTTCCGACTGTGGTATCAGTTGTAATATATGCATATAAAATGCACATACTGCACACATACAATTATAAATAACAAAACAAATAGATTAATAAATAGATAAAGATGATATATATGTGATCAAAAACCCAATAAATACAACCCCTTGTTAGTTCTTGAAATAAATATAAGAAGCTTTGGATTCCTAATTTTCTTTTCTAGAATCCACATATTGTCTGCAAGGGGCGTCGCCGCGCCGATACGCGTAGTATTTATTGCAGCAGCTAAAGAATTGCATTAGGCGACAGTGACGTAGAACACTTGCAAAGGTAACTTGAAACATTAGGGTATATTGCAGGGCAAGATTCTCTTTCTCTCTCTCTCTCGTCCTTTTCATATTTTTTTTCTCGTTTAACTGCTTTCGGTGCTGCAATTTTTTGTCTTTCTTTCTTTTTTATGTCCGACCACCCGGGCGTACGCTGGTGATTATTGATGATATTCTCAATCTACCCATACCAGATGGGTTTGCGGTCTTCCATTCTGTAAGTACTGATGCTGGGCACCCTACACCATGTGTGTGTGTGTGTGTGTGTGTGTGTGTTTGTAAGAGTGTGCATGTTCCTCTTTCTCATCCATCTCCTCGTGCCTACACACACACATGCGCTTGCTTGCTTTATGTCTTGTCGACAAATGCAGGTCATTGCTGGGCCCGGGATAGTTATAGACTACACCCAAGGCTTCTGAATCGATTGGAGGTCTGTATGTAATAGTTAGCTCACTTTGCAGGAGGGTGAGAGGCTTGTCTTACTGGAATATGACTTTCAAACCAAGCCGAGCACATTCACACCTGTCCCTCTGAGCCTCCCAAATTTGCTACAAAACTTATTTTAATCTGTTAAAAAAATGGGAATTTTAACGGATATCTTGAGAGTTAGGCGATAAGTATGTGTTAGTGTTTATCCCAGCGTTGTAATTTTTTGTTGGAAAATGTCTTTTCCAA